>NW_010335960.1:0-611 GCF_000700745.2 Antrostomus carolinensis
CCCCCATAGTCATGAGTGAGGGAATGTTTATCCCTTTGTCCATCCCCAGGCTGAGAACCACACCTTGTGCCAGGGCCAGATCTGATTTCCTGTCTTCTCCAGGTGGGCGCATCCCTGTTTGCCAGCAACGTTGGAAGTGGCCACTTCATCGGCCTGGCTGGGTCAGGAGCTGCCTCGGGAATTGCAGCAACAGCCTACGAGTGGAACGTGAGTGAGCGTGGCACGGTGGCTCTGGAGCCATCTCCATGCTGGACTGGGCAACTCCAACACCACCTAGTCACCACACAAGGGTCTGGCAGCTCCAAAGGCTCAGGCTCTTCTGCATGAGCTACAAGTCACCACCAGCTGCTGGGGGGCCTCTGAGGGATAACCCAGTCCCCCTGTCCCCATAGAGCCACCTGATCACAGCCCGGACCAGTGTCCCTGACCTTCCTCTCCCTTTGCTTTGCAGGGGATGTTCTGTGTCTTGGTGCTGGCCTGGCTCTTCCTTCCGATTTACATAGCGGCAGGAGTAAGTAGATGGGATGTTGTGTCCATCAATGGTTTCCTGGTAATTAAACCATCTGTTTGGCTCATGGGTTTAACCATCTCCTGCTGCACCTTGTCCTTCT
>NW_010335961.1:0-926 GCF_000700745.2 Antrostomus carolinensis
GGGTTGTGAATTAAGATCGTTTTTCAGTGGTGTAGTGAGGACTTCCTCAATGTAAATTCATTTTTAAAAAATCAATTTGTGATTATCATGGATTTCCACTGGGACCTGAAGTTTCGTTTGTTACAGTGCCAGCAAAAGGGGGGGCAACACCAACCCCCGTACTGGTCCCTGCAGAGTGAACAAGCACGGGGGTCTCTGTTAATGGTGCTTTTCTCTGGTGTGTGTGCTTAGACCATCAGTGTCATTTATTGTTCTGATGACATCTACAAGATCAGGGTACAAATTCTATGCATTAGTTTTATTTCTTTCCTAGTCACACTGTAAAGAAGAGTTGGACTCATGAGGATATTCCCACCTGAAGTGCACCAGGAGGAGCTGTGCATGAACGCAATAATCCAATCTTCCACAAAGATGCACTGCATAGGTGCATCCTCACCTTTCTTTTTGTACTCTACTGAACGAACGAAAGTACGGCAACATTTTGTGTGCAATGCATTGTCCTCCTCTACCTGACTGAAATTCAGCAACTCTGAGAAGTGGCATAAGTTGTCCCTTTCCACCTGGCAGCTTTGGGGAGAGGAGGGAAAAATGGTAGTGTGTACAGAGCCCGAGCTTTACACTGGCAAAAGCATAGAACGGTTTGGGTTGGAAGGGACGTTTAAAGGTCATCTAGTCCCACCCCCCTGCAGTGAGCAGGGACATCTTCAACTAGATCAGGTTGCTCAGAGCCCCCACCAACGTCACCTTGGATGGGGCATCTCGGGCAACTGTCATGTTCTGCAGAGACATGTGAGCACTCTCCTGCTGGAGTGGAAAAGCTGTCCCTCCGGCCGGACACCTTGTCACTGTCACTTGTCTGTTGGTTATCTCAAAGTCTGGTATAAACCCCCCACGACTCATCCAGGCACTCAGAAATATTCGTGGAA
>NW_010335961.1:940-1245 GCF_000700745.2 Antrostomus carolinensis
GGCCAGCAGTCCTCTCTCCTCACCATTTGTGACCAGCTCGCACCAGCACGGAGCATGCTGGTGCAGGTGCTCTTCTTTAACGTGAAGATAACCCCGGGCAGGGATGCGTTACCCGGACTGTCCTAACGCCCCGTCCCGCTGCGATCTACGGGGATGGGGTAGTTCCTGTTCGGTCGAGCCCTGTGCTGGGCAGTGCACACGGCAGCGCTGGCAGGGGACTCCGAGACATCTCTAACAGCACGTTAACGCTTTTTATAAGACAATTAAGCATGAGCCTGTACCTCCTCACTGTGTACGTTTTAGAG
>NW_010335962.1:0-1029 GCF_000700745.2 Antrostomus carolinensis
GGGCCGCGTCTGCGCGGGAGGGGCGGAAGGGCGGTGGGCAGCGCCCCGCCCCGCCTTCTCAGTTGCCCGCCCGCTCGGCCTCCCTCCGGTGCGGAGGTAAAGTGCAGTGGGAGGGGCGATAGCCCTGTCTCCAGGCGTTCCCCCTCTCGTAAGCGAATTTAGCTTGTCAGTGCTTTTCGTCGCGGTTTGTTCGCTACCTGCGTTAGGAAATGTGATTGTGATGAGCATAGTACATAATTTAAGAACTAACGCGGTTGTATGAGACTTCACCTTCGTATCTTTCTCCCCCTCTAGAAACCTTCAGCTTTCAATCACAAACTTGAAATACAGTTTTGGAAGACCAGAATTGATCTTCTCTTTTCTGTTCTCAGCAGTTCCCTCATCTGAGCTCTCCATGAACAGCTGCATCATCTTTAGCAGCCTTATCTGCGGTGGGCTCGTTGTAATCGCACTCTCCACGGACGTGTTTGTGCAACAGCTTTTCTCAGCCGCAGCAGTGTTAGCGGGGGAAGGTGGTTTTTATTCTGAAAGGGCAATAGGAATGGAAAAGCACAGACGGGGGGGATGACAGTAAACTGAGAAAGTTGTCACAAACCCCAACATAAAAAATTAAACCTTTGAGTCAGCATAGTTGGATGTAAGAATTAGCATATTGACAAACAAGAAATGAAACGTTTTGTCTGAATTGCTCACGTTCTTCATTAGAGGATTTTCCTTAATGCTTGAATCGTGAAGGTTGTTCGAGACGGGCAGCAAACGAAGAAATCCCTGTTCGGTGGGGAGAACAGCAATGCTTCACAACACACACAGCATCGAGAGAAATAGGTGACCTAAAATGAAACTCAGAAAGTGAGTAAGTTAGCTTCTGCCAGGAAAAACATGTGCCGGATAAAGAGACCTAGCTGATGCAGCCCATGGTAAACGGCCCTCAGGCTGCTGGCGCAAAGGTGAGAAGGAGCGGCAGGCAGCCTGCTCAGCAGGCGCCAGTAACGTTCATGCCCCAGCTCGCTCTTTCCCGCTGATGACGAA
>NW_010335964.1:0-384 GCF_000700745.2 Antrostomus carolinensis
GCCGTCCCTGCCGGGCTCCCACGGGTCCCCCCTCGCTGCCCGCAGCCACATGCCCTGCCCGCGGGGAGCACAGGCAGCCGGGTGAGAAAAGGCTCAGCTTATGCCACATCATTTAAATTGGTAAATCATGCTAACGAGAGCTGCATCTGCCACAAACGTCCTCATTAGGCTTTGGTCATGCGTTAATATTTAATAGGTATCTATCACCTGAGCACCCTGACCCCGGCAGCCCATGGGGCAGCGTGGGGCTGGGGAAGCTCCAAGTCAAGTGTCACAGCAAAACCAGCCTGGCACATCCCACGGGAGCCACAGTCCCACTCTGGTCAGGGCTCAACCCTCCTGGGGCCAGGGTACCAGGCAGGAAGGTCCCATGTGTCACCCTCA
>NW_010335964.1:399-712 GCF_000700745.2 Antrostomus carolinensis
AGCTGCCACCTGCGGCTCCTCCAGCTCTGCCTGGCCAGGCCACGCATGACCAGCCCCACCAGGAGCTGTGCCATGTGCCATGTGCTGCAGGCGAGGGGCTGGCAGTGCCCGCACCAGCATGTTCAGATACCGCAGCGATTTCCCCGGTGAATAACCAGCACACACCGTGCTGGCAGTGAGCTGGGCACAGGCTCCAGGATCCCAGCTCTGCTTGTCCAGGCTGTCTGTGCCCAGGATGGCCCCGGTGCCAGGACACGTCTTGGGTGTCACACCCAGACCCCTGGGTGCCACCCTCCGGGGTGCCAGCGGACGG
>NW_010335965.1:0-292 GCF_000700745.2 Antrostomus carolinensis
CTCACCCCCAGGGCATGGCAGGCGCCTGGCAGCACCAGGGCCTCGCTCATGTGCCTTATGTTTCTCCTGCAGGGGCAGGCTCTGTGCGCTGGCGTTGCGTGCTTCCAGTGCCCGCTCTGCAGAGACACGGATGCATTTCTCCTGGAAATGCTCACCGTGGGCATCCGAATCCCCTTCAGGTTGGTGTCCTTCTGCCCAGCTCACAAGACAGGAGGGTGCAAGTGCTGTCCATGCCATGGCCTGTCCCAGCAGTCCTGGCCCTCCGCTGTGCCCCGCGTCTGGGCCTGCGCTT
>NW_010335966.1:0-8552 GCF_000700745.2 Antrostomus carolinensis
AACGTACTGAGGGTGCACTCAATCCCCTCATTCAGGTCATTGATAAAGATGGTAAACAGAACTGCCCCCAACACTGAGCCCTGGGGATCACCACTCGTGACCAGCCACAAACTGGATTTAACTCCATTCACCACAACCCTCTGGGCTCAGCCATGAAGCACAAAGCCAGTGTACTCTGTGCACTCTCTGCAATGCAGCAGCCCTTCTTCTGTGGGTGGCCGGCCAAGATCTACACTCATTCAAAAGCATGAAATCAAGCCAGGAACCTACCACTGTCAGGGACATCCTATTTGTTTCAGCTATGGTCCCGCAGGGATTTTCACTCTCCTGCATTCATTGAGCATCTCCTGATGCCTCAAAGTCCAGGCCAAGCTGCCAGACAGGCTGCAGCTGGGCTGCTGTGTCCCGCAGGTCCCTTCTGCTGTCTGGGCACAGATCAAGGTCTAATACATGTATAGTTTGTAGAAAGCACCAGACAGATCAAGTGTGGCCAAGCTGGTCACTCCTGCAGCCCCATAGGGCTGGGTATGTCAGGAGCTCTGGTTTTGTGGCCATGTCCTGTGCTAGGCAGACCTTCATTTCTTCCCACCATGTCCTGATCTTCTCCCCAGCTAACACCCTTCATGTTTCTCTTTGCTCTAACCCTTTCTCTAGCCACAGCCCAAAGAGAGGGCATGTTGCTCTGCTCCACGCTGCCTCTCAAGAGAGCTGTGGCCATTTTTGCAAGTCAACACTGCCACGGTGGCAAACACTGCAGTTTTAATGAGCCCCATGGGCAACAGCCACCATGAATGCAGAAAAGCAGCAGCCAAGCAGCATCATGGAATGAAGAAAGAAATCCCATTTTATGTGATCCTGCATTTGCCCTGCTCCACTCCCTCTTCACTGCCTGGACAATAGACGTTGCGATGGATTTCTCCCCAGGACAAGAGGCAGGTTAGCTCTGAACTAGCTCTGCTCTCTCACACAGCCCAGTGCCTGCAAAAATCCACAGTGCTACCAGCTGAACCAGCTGATGCTGAGTGCTGAGCCCATCTCTGAGGCTCTTCTGGGTCACAGACCAGCACAACTGTGGGGCAGGGGTGTCCCAAGAGCAGAGGGGAAGCAGGGACATGAAACCAGAGGCATCGCTTCACGAGAGCAACACACACCTGTGTGCAGCAGGGAAAAGGGGATGAATAAATGTACTCGCTCCCAGCTAAAGGCTGACTTCAGTGAACAGCATTTGACTTGATGTCAACCCCAGAACCAGCAGAAGTTGTGGGAAAAAAGCAACCTAACAACAAAAGCCCAAAGTGAAGCATTCCCATAGTTGCCGGGGGAAGTTTCATGAGGCCTTGACCCACGGGATTTTTTTTAAACCTTATCCTTTAACTTCACCAAAAAAAGTGCAGCCAGGAGATAGGAATGACAGCAGTTGAGAAGACCTTCATCCAGCCAAGCTTCCAAACAGTCCTGAAACCTTTCCCACAAGGCAGTTTCAGGGATGACCCAGCCTTGAGCAGCACCTCTCCATCCTGGAGCCTCTGCTGAGGCAAGGTTCCTGCTTTTGCCCGGGTTCCCAGCTTCAACAGAGGACAGCATCAAGAAGAATTTGCGCAGAATGCATCCACCTCTCATGAACAGAGAGCTGCCTCCCAGCATCATGGCCTGTTGTGGTTTCACTGGGCTAGCACTGGGCTAGCAGTCAAACACAGCAGCTTGCTCACTTCCCCCCCACAGGGGATAGGAGTGAGAATTGGGGGACAAGGGTAAGGAGACTTGTAGGTTGAGATAAGAAGAGTTTAATACTTGAAAGAAAATAAACTTAAAATAATAATGATATTAAAATAATAATTATTATAGTAATAAAATATGCAAATGAGTGATACCCAGTGCAATTGCTCACCACCCACCCACCAAGCCCGGCCCGTTCCCAGATCACGATCCCAGAGGAGCGACAATCCTGAACCAAAATCGCAATCCCGGGAGAGCGAGAGCCCAAGTGAAAGTCAGAGAGAGCAAGAGAGGAAAAGCCCCTCATGCATATCCTGACCATGATGGGATATGAGATGGAATATCCCATTGGCAGAGCCAAATGCCCATTGAGCTTATTAATTTAAATATTCCTCACCCCCTTAGATCTTGCCCTTGTAGACTGACAGAACACAAAGTCCTTCACTTCCAGTGACACAAATGCAAACACTGGGATGTTCTCAGCATTTCTCTCCTAACAAATCCCAAGCTGACACCAAAACTCAATGCCATTCTAGCTACTACACAGAAACCCAGCTCTGTCCCAGCTAAAAACCAGGACACGGCCCAAGCCCATCTACCAGGCACCGCAGCACACCCTGGTCACACCACTGAGTCAAGCAGTAAGTGGGACTCCTGCTTTTAAGAAGAAAAGAGTTTCTGCAACACACCATGGTGCCTGGTCACGACTTGCTAGTTAGCACGGGAGCGGTTGCCATGGCACTGAATAGTAGGGAAATTTCTGGGCTGATTAGGATTAAGCATCAGCTTCCCAAAGACCAGGTCCCCTCACCAAGCACCTCTCTGGCGTTTGTGGCGGGCCCTGGTCTGCTTTGTGTGTGCACATCCGAGTGCCCAGGGAACAGCTCAGGAAGGGGTCCAGGAAACACAGGGGTGGGAGAAGTGCAGGATCACTACAAGCTTTTCTTGCAGAGAAATGTGTGTTGCAGACAGAGACATTGTACCTCTACAGGTGTCGCTGCTTTCAAGCATCTCTTTTGCTCAGTGGTTCAAAGTCACAGAATCACAGAATGCAGGGGTTAGAAGGGACCTCTGGAGATGATCCAGTCCAACCCCCCTGACAAAGCAGGTTCACCCAGAGCAGGTTGCACAGGACGGCATGCAGGTGGGTTTTGAACATCTCCAGAGAAGAAGACTCCACAACCTCTCTGGGCAGCCTGTCCCAGGGCTCCAACACCCTCACAGTGAAGTTTTCTCATTTTCAGATAGAACTTCTTGTGTTCCAATTTGTGCCCGTTGCCCCTTGTCCTGTCACTGAGCACCACTGAAAATTGTCTGTCCCCATCCTCTCAACACCCACCCTTGAGCCATTGATAAACACTGATAAGGTCCCTCTCAGTCTTCTCCAGGCTAAACAGACCCAGCTCTCTCAGCCTTTCCTCATAAGAGAGATGCTCCAGCCCCTTCATCATCTTTGTAGCCTCTGCTGGACTCTCTCCAGTAGTTCCTGTTTTTTCTTGAACTGAGAAGCCCAGATGTGGCCTCACCGGGGCAGAGTAGAGGGGGAGGAGAACCTCCCTCAACCTGCTGGCCACGTTCTTCTTAATGCACCCCAGGAGACCACTGGGGCCACCTTGGCCACGAGGGTACACTGCTGGCTCATGGTTAACTTGGCAAGCGTAGGATTTATAGACTGCACATCAGACATTCAGAGAAGATGCATTCCTCTAGTTGAAAATGGTTCAAGCAACACAATTAGTTAGAAAAAAAAATCTATTTAAACAATAAAAAATAAGATCCCTGAAAAAGCAGAAGTTACATCCAACTGAGGATGATAGAAAAGGACATAAGTTGTGACAGATTCTGGAAAGTCATACTCAATTGCCTAGATTGAAAAAGACCTTTAAGAACATTGAGTCCAAAGTCAAGGCATAAGGATGGCCCCCTCATCAAATTCTCCCCACATTTATTTGCAGGGAAGCAGAGATTTTGTAAGAGTTCCTCATTCTCCATGTAATGGACCTACAAATCTTCTCAAATGACTCTGGCTAAGAGGGACCGGTGACCAGCTGCTGTTTCACAGAGTCACAGGGTTTAAGGCACATGGGGTGTACAGCACTAAGCAATCTGCCCTCTTGCAAAACCCAGCACTGACCACCTCTGCCAAGCCCACAGTTTCCCTTTGAGCAATCATTTTGCTATGTTGGAGATTTCCAGCAATGGAGAACCCACTGTCCACCAGCTACCCCAGGTGGCTGGTCACAGTGGTTCACAGACTCCACCAGTTAAAAACAGGAGGGCATCTGACCAAGTCTGAACATATCTGGCCTCTGCTCCATTTAACTGGGCATGGTTTTGTTTTCTCAATGTGGCTGGAGTGTTGTTCACTCCTTGGCAAGTCTTTGCATCAACCTCATCCAGGTCACCTCCTGCACTTCTGCACGTCACCGCTGCTTTGGGCACAGCTGTGTGTGGTCATCCCCAGTGGCTAAAAAGAGACATGCTCTGTTCCTAGTTCTTATCCCCTTGATTTCCCTCAATGCCATATGTTATACAGGTTCTTCTCAGATGGTCAAAGAACAGAAGAGCCACCCCAGGGCTGGGAAAGGTCAAACCAGCATCCTGCCTCTGCTAGGCAGGTTTCTCCAAAAAGAAATCGTGGGGTGCAGGATGGACACATGGGTCCTGTGGATGCAAATATCTGTAAGTGCGTCACGTGCTGTCAGAGTCTCCAGTGACCGCCCCCCAGCACACACATTTTCAGTGATCCTGGTAGTGCCAGCAGCCTGGGACCCCAGTTCCAGTCATCCTGCCTTCTTGATGGCCCATGGGTAGGGGCAGGTAATCACATAATCACAGAATTGTAGGGGTTGGAAGGGACCTCAGGAGATCATCCAGTCCAACCCCCCTGACAAAGCAGGTTCCCTACAGCAGGTTGCACAGATAAGCGTCCAGGTGGGTTTTGAACATCTCCAGAGATGGAGACTCCACAACCCCTCTGGGCAGCCTGTCCCAGGGCTCCAACACCCTCACAGGAAAGAAATTTTTCCTTAAGTTTGTCTGGAACTTTTGGTGTTCCCGTTTTTGACCATTGCCCCTTGGCCTGTCACTGGGCACCAACGAGAAGAGCCCAGCCCCGTCCATTTGGCCCCCACATTTCAGATATTTATAGACATTGATAAGATCCCCTCTCGGTCTGCTCTTCTCCAGGCTGAACAGTCCCAGCTCTCTCAGCCTCTCCTCATAAGGCAGATGCTCCAGGCCCCTCATCATCTTTGTGGCCTCCGCTGGACTCTCTCCAGAAGGTCCCTGTCCCTCTTGAACTGAGGAGCCCAGAACTGTCCCCAGAGCATCTCATCCTTCCAGCGAGAGACTGCTTTCAGCCTGGAGACAGACCTTTTCATTGCATTCAGGTCCAGTTTGCAGCTTGTTTTCCCCAGGAGCATCAGATCCCTGGGGACACTTCAGGCACCTGCAACTCACCATGCA
This sequence comes from Antrostomus carolinensis, assembly GCF_000700745.2. Lineage (NCBI taxonomy): Eukaryota > Metazoa > Chordata > Aves > Caprimulgiformes > Caprimulgidae > Antrostomus > Antrostomus carolinensis. The sequence goes on from NW_010335966.1 coordinate 5,185, forward strand.
GGAGGTACATGGTGGATGGGAAAGCCTGGCTCTGCTTTGTCCTCAAGTCCAAACCCTGGGTAAGCAGGTTGTCAAATCCCTGTGATAACCGTCACAAGCTTCAATAAACCCAAAGCCCATTAAGAGCCTTTTGCATGACCTCAGTGACCTACCAGCTGGAGACCTTGCCCCATTTCCATCTCACACTTCTCTGTGGCCATTTCATCTCTGCTTTGGTTATCTCACCAATGCTGTTTTCTGATTTAATTCAAACCTCCTTCCCAGTATTCAGTGTCATCAGAGAAGCTACTTTGCCTTTCAGCCAACAGTTTAATGGACACCTTTGATATGCCAGCTCCTGGCAGGTGGGACACCGCAGGATCCCTGAGCAATGGAAGAGCTGCAGGGATGATCCACGTAATGCCGGAGCTGCAGCCGGATCTCGAGAGGAACAAGAGAGGGAAAGCTAGCGTGTGAGATCTGACAGGCTCATAACAAACCCAGCTGGCTGGCACACACACCAAACCCAAAACACCCCAGGCCACCACCCTCCCACCCTCCTGATACCATCATACCCCTCTGCATTTAATTAAAAAAGGATTAAAGCCGGTGGTAAGGACGTGGGCGACAGAGCTGAGGTCAGGAGGTGCTTTTGCAAACCTACGCCAAGTCCCGCAGCTGGTACTGGGACAGTGGGCTGTCTGCTGGTGACACCAGCTTCTCCAAGACTAAGGCAGGTCTAATCTGAGATCCAGGCAATTTATCTGGGCTGCTTTCCTCTCGTAGCGCTGCTCTGTAAGGAGAGCTGCAGGGCAAGGATGGGATCAGGGGCATAGGAGCCTGCAGGGAAATGTTTAGGCTGCTGGTAAGAGAGCAAGCAATGGCTATGGCACTCCTCCAAAGTCTCCACACTGTCCCACTGGCCCTTCCCAGGGCTTGTGTTTGGCTGCATCTCCTTCCAGAGCTCACACCTTTATCCTATATGAGCCACCTGCAACCGTCCCAGCCCCAGCAGTGAGGTTCAGCTCAGGCAAGCAGCTCTGTCGCAACAGTGCAGGTCGTTCCAGCCTGCTCCCCATTTCCCAAAATATGAATTTTTCACCAGGCCAGAGCTCAGAGGCTTTTTCCAGCTAGAGAGATACCTGGCAGGTAGGTCCTTCCCAGATCCAGCCTCACAGAAAGCCCTGGGAACGTGTCTGTGGATGAGGCACAGTGCCAAGCAGTCCCCCAACTTACCTGGATGGAGGAGCCATGGTTGTAGATGGCTGGAAGTCAACTCCACACAGGAGGCAACCCTGGGATTAAAGCCTCAGTATCAGTGAGTTTCACCTTCAAGAGGGACACTTTTTCACAAGAAGGTGGAGAAAACCCTAACTGACTCGGAGGCCATTCCTCCCCTGTGCAGAGGTGTCCAAGAGCAGTCAATTGCATATGGGGGTAGCTCCCACATGGAGAGAAGCAGAGGGCAAAGCTCAGTAGGAAGGGCAGGGGCAAATGGAGAGACTGTGACAGCTGGAATTTGCCAGCACAGAAATGAGGACATGGGTCAGGGTCTGAAACCTACCCCCGAGTGATGGGACATGCTCTATGGTGGCAGGAGAAGAGATGTCTCAGGCTAGTGGATGGACTGTACTGCACCAATGTTCCTGTTGAGAGCCCTTGGCCTCTTGGCTCGTATCACTGCATGGACAACCAACCTGCAAGACGCAAGCTGGTCCCTCTGCAGCTGCTTCATGGCCCACCCAAACCTATAACATGGGGCCAGTCCCTGCAGGGAGAACTGGTAAGTCCATGGCAGGTAAGTGTTCCCCATTTTACCCAAATCAGCCTCACATTCCCTAAAGCATTTTAGTTCAGCCCAAACCCACCTCCTTCCACAGTGGCTTGGCCATAATAAGCCTGAAGAGCTCAAAGAAGTTCCTTGTGGCCTTTTTAGCTCTTTCTGCTATGAATTCATTGCTTTCCTCTCCTCCTCTTTCCTCCATTGTCTAAGAGAGCCCTGCTCCCCTCGGAGCAGCTGCTCTGCACAGGATCTGAGCTCTCTGTTAGGTATTTCTAAATGCTGCCAGTCCCAGCAGCCTCAGTAATTGCTGCTGTCCTCTAACCAACCCATCATCCTGTCACCCAGCCTTGGAAAGTTTTCTCCCTCCTTACCTTGCACTTGCCAGAGACCAGCTGATTCATCCACTCTCTGCCTCAGGCAACCCACGCAGCCACTGATGATTGAGTTACTTAACAATTAAGCAGAGCCTTAAATCTTTGCAGCACTTAACATGTATTGACTAATTATTCCAAGCTCCTATCTGAGGTAGGTTAGTTCAGTCTTGCGTGTAGCTTCCAAACACGCCCATGGCTGCCTCACGGGTCAAAGGCAGAGGCAGTTCTGTGCAGGTGGTAGAAGGTCCACCATCCCCATTGCCCACACTTCCAATGAAGCCATGCATCACTGCCCCTTTGAATTGTAGGACCTGCTGGAACCTTCAGAGGTCACTGCGGCTAGGGGACCATGTCCCTAGCTCAGGACTCTTGCAAAGCTTGCACTTGAATGGGCTTTTCTCCAGAATCTTCTCTGGCTTGCATGGTTGCTTTGTTCCCTGGCTTTCCCTCCACTCCCACCACCAACAGGGCACCCTGCACATCCAACAGCTGAACACCTCACACAACGAACAACCTGCACGTACAATGGACAAGTAATGAGCTACCTGAGGCTCTGCCAGACCTCCAGCACCAGTGGGGAAAACCTTCTCCGAGGGTCTCGCTGGCATTACGCCATAAGCCCTGGCAACACGGCAGAAGAAACCTGGTCTTCAGGACAGTGACAGGAGAGCACAGCAGATTGTCCCACTGCATCCTGCTCAAGTGTCACTTGGAGGGAGCCTGGCTTTCCCCACAGCCCAGTGTCTTAAGCCTATTCACAGAGGTTGTCTCAGCCACATCAAAACCCATGTCCCAGTCGTGGCTGTCAGCAGAGAACAAGGCCAAGCGTGGGAGACGGGGAACTCGCTCCCCACATGGATGAGCTGCACGGGAGCTTTGCACAAGATGAGCAGGGTGGGGAGATGCAGGGATGTACCCAAGATTATGCAGAGAGTCCATGGCAGAAGTCAGTACCAAGGTGATGCCCAGCCCTGTGATTCAGGAGAGGGAAAGGGAGGAGGTTTACTGTAGATAAAGCTATGGGTGGAGACTCAGAGAGCTGAGCCGGGTTCCCAGCCCCACAGGCCTTGGGGCCTGATCCTGAGCAAACCATCTAACTTCTCATTTTTCCTCCAACACAGTCACTTTTCACCCAGCCAAGATTAAAGGCCTGGGGAGGAGTGGCTGTAAAGGTGCTCGGCAGAGAGGGACCTTGGGGTGCTGGTTGACAGCGGCTGAATATGAGCCAGCAG
>NW_010335967.1:0-6742 GCF_000700745.2 Antrostomus carolinensis
GAGGAGGGAAGCGCGGTGTCGCGCATCCCTGCGGCCTCGGCAGCACGCGGCGTCTCTCGGAATGGACACAGAGATAGAACAGGGGGATGGCAGGAGAAGAGAGCTGGTCCCCAGCTGGGAGCGCTCAGAGCAGGGGACGCTGGGAATGCAGAATCACATCTGCCCCTGCAGATCAGGGGTGGGAGGGACCTCAAAGATCATCCAGTTCCAACCCCCCTGCCATCAGCAGGGACACCTTCCACTAGATCAGGTTGCTCAAAGCCTCATCCAACCTGGCCTTAAACACTTCCAGGGAGGAGGAGCCACAGCTTCTCTGGGCAACCTGTTCCAGTGTCTTACCATCCAATATGGAGCAGTAAAAAGCGAGAAGACGTGGGCAGGTGGAACTGCAGACCCAGAGAGGCATTTCCTCTCTTCCCTGACACAAGCAATGCTCAAACAAGGCAGGGAGAGGCCTTATCGCTAGCTTCCCCTGAGCATAAGCCATATGGACATGTATATGGGTATAATGCAGCAAAACAGCCATGGAAGGCTGTAATCAACAATTGCATAACAATGAATAGTGAGGCACCATTCATTAGTGCTGTTACAGTCACCTTCCGCCCACGTCAGCTTCCTGAGCAGAGGCAGCTCACGCAGGATTTGGCGCGTGGTCCCTGGCAGGACAGTGCCTGCTCTCTGGGTGTGCCCATGCCCTACGGAGGGGAAAGCAGCCAGCAGGAGAGCTGAAGCTGCTCCTTCCTTTAATGACACGTGCAGTGCTCCACTGGAGTTCCTGCTTTAGTTTTCCCAACACAGATTCATCATAAAACACATGAGATTATACATACATGTGGTTCTGACCCTTCATGACTAGCAGTTTTCTATTTTTAGAATTGTTTTTTTTTTTCTTACCTATGAGTAAATATTTTAGGGTGAGAGAGAACCATTGTGTTCACTTGTTACGTGAGTCATAGGATAATACAGCGACACTTCCTCAAGCTAACTCTTTATGACAGCGAGTAGCTGAATGTATCTTGAAAATCTGCTTCCTGTATATGCTTTTAGTCCCCTTTCCCTAAGGAAATGTAAGCTCTGTGAGAAGAAGTGTATGTGTCTCCTCTTCCAGCAGCTTCTGGACTGTTGCCTAATTTCAACCAGAGGTGACAGAAAGCACAAGCTTTCAGAGATAGAACTAAGTTTCTGCCACTTTCAAGAAAACAGGCAGAGATGGCTGTGAGATGGTGGGGATCCCATGGGTGAGGCTTCCAGAAGGTCCCCAGCTTTTGACTAAATCTCACAGCTTCGTGTACCCTGAAGTCAGCCAGCCCCAGGGACCAAGCCTGCTGGAAGGCAGGTTTTCCAGGCAGTGGTGCGTGCAGAACTACCCGTTTGGGTTTGCTGTGAGCTGTCCCTTGTGAGCTGAGCTTTACATCTCTTTCTAAACAGAAAAAAAATTTATGTAGGAATTGTTACTTTTAAATCTTAAAACAACAGTCTTCTAAAAAAAAAAGTCCCCAACCAGCCTTTCGTAACATTTTGTACATCATTGAAACTTCAGACGTTCTGCACAAAAAATGACTTTTTTTTCTCAACAGTCAGAGTTTCAACAACAGTTCTGATGATTTTTCATTCAAAAAGCATGTCTATTTTGAACAAGGAGAAGCTCTTAAACTTGTATTTTTCATGGTATTCAAATTGAGGCTTGAAAGTTACAAAATCAGATGATTGACACATGAGGGGACTGAGTTCCTGATCTCAGAGCTGGGTTTGTGCATGTTAAAGCCTTCGTTAGTGAAATTACAGCCAAACTTATGGGACCAGAATTAATTTAAAACCCTGTCACTTGCAATTCTAAGTATTTAATCACTCAAAAAGGCATTTTCAAATTAAACTGTCTTGAGGTTTCTATTTTTTATAGTCTGTACTGAATACCAAGCCTGTTCTGTGACCAAGGATCACTAGACAGTATTTCCAGGAGCGTGGTTCTGGTGCGTGTTAGTTTTACCTATTCCAGATATAGCATAATGCTAATTCAAATGCTGTTGAAGTACCACCTAGATTTGTGGTGTTTAGATTAATTTTTAATTGAACTGAGTCAATCAGTTTGCATTTCTGAAGCCCATTTCTTCCCCAGCACAGCTCATGGCAATTTAGAAACAGCACGCTGAGCCTCTCAATCATTCATGAGGGTGATGGACGTGGGAGTTTGGTTGGAAAGGCCGACACTGATGGTGGGGGTCAGTGTCACAGTAAGCTTTGGTTTTAAATTATCTGGAAAATATAAAACTCTACTCCCAACAGCTTTTACTAAGCTTTTTTTTTATTAGAGCCTTTACTAAAAATATAACTGATCAAGCAACCAAATGTGCAATGTGTGCTCTGAGCCAGTGGGCAGTGAGATGGCCATATGTACTGCAGAACCCTGGGCAGCTCATAGAAATGAGGTCTCCTTAGTCTACATAGAGCACAGAGCATACTTTAAAGAGGGAATGTTAACTCTGAAGCCTACTGTCAGAATAACCTAGGTGTTCATTGCTAATCCAAAGATGCAAAGGCCAGTGTTCATGCTCACTTGGAATCAGCCTCTGAATTGTCTGTAGCTTCTCATAGCACTGTGAGGTGGCACAGCTTAGATTGCTCTTTGTTTTCATACTTTCAGGCCTGAGAGAGAAGAAAAATGTTTCTGCCATGAGCCGGGGCAGGGACAGAAAGCCCTGGGCAGGCTTGCTGAGGCACGTTGTAGGTATAACCCTTGGAGAGGCCCCAGCCTGGGTCTCCCTTGTGCTCTTGGTGCAGTGTGGCCAGTCTGATGGTGAGGCAGCACGGGAGGGAAGTCAATCTGGTCTGGAGGGAAAGCTTTGCAAGCCTTTCCACTAGTGTACATCCAAATCATGGCCAGATGGCAATGTGTGCACAGGGCAGTACTTGGGCACTGCAGGCAAACCTTACTTTGAAACCAAGTTTCCAGCTGAAAAAAAGAGGGCAGAGGGTGGGAGGACTTTTCCCATAGCAATTTGAGTAGAAAGCCGCAGGGCTTTGGTAGTACTACTAGATTTCACACTTCTGTTGGTTTGCAACCTTATCAGGTGACAATTAACTCTCCTGGAGAGGAGGGTGTTAAATGAAACCCTGTTTTTTTTGGAGTTAAATCAGCTCTGGAGTTGCAGGCTATCTCCAGAGCTGCTGACATGAGACCTCTGTTAACCTGTTTGAAGCCTCAAACAATTTGGAGGCATTGTTTCCCCTTGGAAAAAGGGGAACAAAACCTACAAAACCTGTGCAGAGTAAGCAGTCAGGGGCATGTTTCCTGTTTGGGACCTTCCTAAACATGGGGGAAAGCTCTGGATATCCACAGCAGTTTGTGCATTGTCTATGGAGAAGATCAACAGGTTTATTTATGCGGAAAAAATGGCAATTTGTTTCCATCAGGTTTTTATCCCTAGATGCAATATATTCCTGAGCCTATCCTACTTAGGCTTTTAGGAAAAAAATAAGAAAGCTAGGAAAAATAAGATACAGTGGGATAAGTTAAACCTGCTGAAATGTCTGCCAGTCACTCACTGTGCCTCCTAATTCTCCCTCACCACCCCATGGTTCTCACAGCATGAGCTTTAATTAATATTGAAGAAAAAAAAGAGAACCAGGAGGAATAATAAGGGCAACTGATGCAAAGAAACGGTGTGTGCAGGCCTCCCCACAGCTTTTCTTTCTTCCCTGAGGAGCCATAGTAGGATGTGCTCTGCAATTAGTATTTCATTGAAATGATAACTTTTTTTGCTGCAAGATGGTTTCAGTTGGTGGTAGCTTCTTAATACAATGTGCAAGGTCTAAGGGTCTGCAGAGCTTTAACGTTCATGCAAATGAATGCAAATAATGTTACAGTGTCTCGTGGTGTTACAGTGCTTGTTCCCTACAAAACAGGGACTACAACGTCCTGCAGAAACTCCTTCCCTACCCTGCCTGACAGAATAGCCACCAGCGCACAGGGTTTATAACCTCAATGACCAGGAGGAATATAACCCATTGTTCATTTTGCAATTCTGTTTTTGCATATTTCTACAAATACCCTACGCAGTTATTTATGTGAGATGAGCTATTAAAGTGTCTGAGTCTGTGTATGTAAACACCTAATCTTTTTTGTCTCTGGCCAATGCCAAAGTGACTTTTAGGCCCTTCCTGAGGCAGACCCAAGATCACCAAGCTGCTGCCCACTCAACACACTAAACCTAGCAATAAACCTAACCCTAACTCTAACCCTAACCCTAACTCTAACCCTAACCCTAACCCTAACTCTAACCCTAACCCTAACCCTAACCCTAACGCTAACCCTAACCCTAACCCACCATTTCTGTGGTCTGTTGTCTCTCAGTGCATTAGCATCTCCCACCACAGAAGCGATTGTTCCTTTCAGATGACCACTTGGCACTGACGTCCTTCTCTGGTGGGGACCTGGATCTCCCACAAGCAGGTTTTCTCTCCAGGCTGTCGAGTACTTAATATTTTTTTTTTCCCATCGATGTTATGACTGTTGAATGTAGACTGGCAGATAAAAGTGCTGTATCTTGCTGTCTTTAGGCAGCCTTTCTATTTAGTATCCATTTAAAATTTATTTATTTTTAAAATTACATTTAATATTAATTATTATTTACAATTTAATGTTAATTTGCTTTCTTCCATCCTTTTATTTTCTATAGGCTGTTAGCACTCTTGTTTTAGCAATTACTGGTAAATTTAATTCAGTCTTTCCATGAGGCTGGTGGCCTGTGTGGATGTTTCTGTTGTGGAATAAAAGTAGCACTTTCTTTTCACTTGTTTTAAACTCGCTTCAGCGTGACATAAGCTAAACCAGAAAAATCCCTGTGTGTTAGAAAAAGAGGTTGACCCTCAGCATTGCATTGGTGTGATGACAGCAGTCTGAGCTCGCACTGTGGCTTACCATTGCTCTGCTCTTCTGTGTAAGCAGATCTTTGAACAAGTGGCAAGACCTGGTCCAGCTCAGCTGAACGGGACTTGACTGTGCTTGGGGAGTTGGCAGTGTTTTCCTCACTCCAGCCATATGACGCAAAACCAGGAGGGGAAGAGAGCAGCTTGAGGGCAAGGTCTGTATCTCTGGAAAAGATGAGGCAATAATATTAATGGTCCTCTGCCATCTGTGGGCAGATCTCAGGGAGAAACAAAAAAGAATTAATCCTGTGTCCCTGAAAGCTGTTTTTCTTTCCATCTTGCACTTTACGTTGTTGTCTTTGAATGACCATATTCTTAGCACTTGTTTCCAGTGGTGGAGCGCTCTGCCTACCATCTCTCTCCCTTCACTTACTCCTTTCTTTCACAGCCTCTGCCACTGCATCAGGGATGCATGTCTTGGAGCATCCCTGGTGGATGATGAGAGGAGAAAAAATTTGCTGGAGGGAAGGATGCTAGTACATCTTTGCTTTCTTCACCAGATGAACCTTCCAGGGTACATCAGAGATGCATCATATATTATCTCATTTCTGTTACCTCAAGGGTCTCTTGGGTAAAAAAAGCTAGAGAAGCCATCCACAGGCTGTACCTGCAGATCCCACTCTTCATTAAAATCGATTGCAGTGCTCACATAAAGTCACCCTTTCTTTGGTTTCTGCCTGTGCTGGTGCAATGCCAAACAGGCAGATTTCCCTTTCTGAGTAGAGCTATGGTGCTCAGGAAGGTGAGCCTGGCACATAGGAAAGCCAGCCCTGGTGTTCTGTGGCAGTTGCTGTATAACTGCTTCATCTGTGCTCTCATTGTTTCTTCGCAGCACAACAGCTATGGAAAGCTGGATTTTGTTTCATGCAGCCCCAGATTTTGTAGTCTGTTTTCCTAAGGAAGCACAGCTTGTGCTATCCCATCGTGTGCCCATCGTTCACTGCGCATCCTACTGACTGCTGAACACATTGGACAACTGCTACCAAACCTGCAGAGAGGTACTGATCTCTGAGACTGTATATTCCTGTGAATTTTAGGAAAGGGGGCAGCTGGGCAAAAATTAAGTCTCAAACAGGGAAAGACAGAAGTTTGAGTACAGCTGCTCTTAGACATCAAATATTGTGCCCAGGAGAGACAGTGGCCCAGCTTCAGAAAAACTTCCAGTAGGAGTTTATTTGTCAGAAGTAAGGGGACAGACAACCCCTCAGACTCTGATCTCAAGTCAAGCACTCATGCTTCAGCCGTACAAAAATCACTCAGTGGCAAGATCTGAATTCAATGAAAACAGGCTATCTCACGTTCAGTGCTTTGTGTGGGCTTGTTTTTCCTGTTCATCTCTCAGACAGCCCTTCTACACCAAAAATTCGACTTGCCAGACAAGTCAGTGATGTGAGGAGCACCCTTGGCAGAAGTTCTGCCTCAGAGCACATCTATTATTCACAGGGTTTGCAGAGTGCAGGGAGTTACAGAAGTCGTGTCCTGCCAAGGCATAGAATGTCTCAGAGTCAGACAGAAGGAGAATAATAACATTTTCTTCCGAGGCACATGTGGCCCTGAGGATCTCTAGGGATGCACATTTGGTAGCTGATTGGAAACGGGCTTCTTTTATCTCTGCCCGCATGGGAAGCCCTGATTATTTTTTTTAAGCAGTCAGGGGAAAAAAAATCATGCATGGTTTCAGCAAGCTAGGACAGGTCCTTGTTCCTTCCTTCCCAGTCCCAGGAGTGTAGTGACGTGGGTAGGGAGGCTGGTGCAGCGCGCATGCTGCAATGACAGATTGTGAATTTGTATTGGGTTTGCACGGCAAGGTTTTGGT
>NW_010335968.1:0-586 GCF_000700745.2 Antrostomus carolinensis
ATTCTATGATTCTATGAACAATAATAATAATAAAAATAATAAAAATGAAAACAAGACAAAACAAAAAAACCACTAAGAAAAAATAGGGAGACATAAGAAGAAAACTTATTCCTGGTATTTTTTGAGATACAGTGAGAGCGTGAAAGGGATAAAGGACACCTTATTAATCTGAAGTAGCACAGATTCACACATTATCCACAGGGCGTTCTTAAGCTCCTGGTTCCTCATGCTGTAGATGAGGGGGTTCAATGCTGGAGGCACCACTGAGTACAAAATTGCCATCACCAGATTCAGGGATGGGGAGGAGATGGAGGGGGGCTTCAGGTCAGCAAACATGCCAGTGCTGAGAAACAAGGAGACCACAGCCAGGTGAGGGAGGACCGTGGATCAGCAAACATGCCAGTGCTGAGAAACAAGGAGACCACAGCCAGGTGAGGGAGGCACGTGGAAAAGGCTTTGTGGCGTCCCTGCTCAGAAGGGATCCTCAACACAGCCCTGATGATCTGCACATAGGACACCACCATGAAAACAAGGGATCCTCAACACAGCCCTGATGATCTGCACATAGGACACCACCATGAAAACA
>NW_010335969.1:0-37560 GCF_000700745.2 Antrostomus carolinensis
CTTCAGCGGAGGGGCGCGGGAGCAGCTGAAGCGGGCTCTGCCGCTTGCCCACAGCCCAGGTGCTGCCTCCGGCTGCGGCGCATTCCCCTCCCCGCCCGGGGCTGTGCGGAGAGCCGGGCTCCGAGTTCCCCAGCCTCTGCCTCTGCTGACAGGTGTATTTACGAAATGGGAAAAGGAAGATACGAGTCTAATAGGTTAGCGAGCGACAGAGGTAGTGCTGTTCCTACAGGATCGTTTTTATTTATATCCTGCTTTTCCTCTGACTTATTTCCACTGGTTTTGTGGTTGCTGATTGTGCACTGAACTGATTTTTCTGGATGAATCAACAATGTTACGAAAAATGCATTAAAGTATAATGGTGTAATGTGGGTGAGTAGGGCACCGACAGGCATATAGCACTGCAACGCCCCATCACTCGTGGGCTTGTGAGAGCCCACTGTTAGCTGATGGAAGCAGTGGGATGTGTGTCATCATCAAGAGAAATTATAAGGAGAAAAATCTGTAAGCTGGTGAAGTCAGACTTTCTGAGAGGAAAATATCAAGAGCAAATCTGTACACTGAGATTTTCTTCCCTATAAAAGACCAAGAGTGATATTTAGGTAGTAACAGTCATAGGGTTTTCTTTCACTGTACTTGCATGTTCCTAGTGAAGGAAGGTAAAGTTTCTCAGAAGGTATGATAGGTCATTTTATTTAAAAATAAGCAGTTCACAAATAGAGATATTTTTATGTCAGCAGTTGTAACAAAAATGGGCCTTACATGAACTGTAGAAAGTGGAGCATTTTTTTTTTTCTTTCTCTTTTTTCTCCCCACATTGTCAGCTAGTCTAGACAGTGTCAAGGAAATACATCACTTAAAGAAACATGATGTGGAACTAGTAAGCTTTCTGTTGTTAGTTCAAAATCATGCTATTCCTTGCAGATATGAACACAATTTGGCACATCTATTCATCCTAACTGTAATATACAAAACCAAATGTAGTCTTAGGCAAGAATACGTTATCATACAGATACGTTTTATTATATTTAATTAAAGGTTTTTATAGTGAATTCAGTGGTTTGATTTTGATGATGTAAGTTACATAAAGTGTACCATACCTGTTTTATTTTCCCCAGATGCCACTCCTGTCTGTGTGCAGCAGTGTTGTATTGGTGTGCTACTTCTTTTAAGAAGCTTAATTATGGGTAATAAAATGATCACAGTTGTTCTATTTCATATTTCCTGTGTCTCCTTGGAAATCTTTTCTTTGCTGGGATGTAAAAGTGAAGCTGTTTATATTTGCATACGTTAAAAGTAAGTCTGAAAGGACCTGATTCAACTCCTAGTGTATGTCTTCAGTTGGAGTTAGACAAGCTCTATATTGCCTAGTTTCATGGTGAGATTCTGTACTTTTTGATGTTTAGGAAGACAATATAGTGGATCCCCACTAATACATACTATAAGCATTACATTTCATAACATTTGTAACTTGGCGTTGCTGCAATGCAATGCTGTGTGAAGATTTAGTTAACTAAGAGTGTTAAGGAAAAATAAGGGAATTTTTTCTTAATTTTAGAGATGTATGAGTTACTTTACCGTTTGAAAGCATGTCTCTTGGATATTCTTATTAGTAGGCTACATTATATTATGTAGTCACATTTCCTTTGAGAACTTTAATAGCATTAGGCATCATCTGTATAGGCAGAATTTATGCTCATGAAACAAGTACTGTTTTTCTGATGCATTTAGAGAAATACTTATGGATACTTTCTTATGTTAATTTTTTCTTATTTCTGCATAGTCTGTATCAAATAATGCGTTAATAAAATCTGAATATTAGAGAGAGAGTATGTTGCTGTTACTAAAATCAAAGCAGTATTAGTATATACTTCCAACATATAAAAGTGTATGCCAGTACTGTAACACTGGAAATCTCAGAAATACCTAATGAAAATGTATAAATCAAGTCAGTTTATAATCAGACGATGCTTTTTTATCTCTTTTTATTTACTTATTTTTTAAAACTTACAAAATTTTGTTTAACTTATCAGATTGATAAATTCCTTGATGTTTTAATAAATACTGTAAATGGAAGCAAAGACATAATTTAATAAAAAAGGGTTAAAATACTCATCTTTTTGTTGGTGGAGGTAATCCACCTGAATCCTACTGAAAGAAAATGAATAAGATAACAGCAGTGTTTTACTTCTTTATAGAGCATCTGTCACTCCATTTTTCTCCTGCTTCGCCCCAAAATGTAAGTCATGTTCTGTGATGCATGAAAGCAGAGCTACAAATGAAAACAAAAAAGATGGACACTGATGTCTCATGATGGGTTAAGAATAAATTGGTATAAACTATCTGGGAATAAAACAGAAAATTGAACAAGCAGAAGGAAACTGTGCCACAGGCTTGCAGTGGGATAACGGAGCCAGAAACTTGCTTGTGTTTAGTGTGGGACTTGATCATTTTATGATGAGGTTTATTTGGGGCAGTAGAGTTTTGGGCTCTGTGATGGAGGAAGTTGCTGGAGTCCCAAACTGCTGATTCAGACCCTTTCCCATGTTTGTGTTGGTGGTGTAATCTAGTATGTAGGAACCTAAATGAGATGAGTAGGATGGTTTTAATTATCTTGCTAGGGGGACATTATTTGTATACAAAACCCACCATCATAATGCTGCTGGTAGAGGCAGAGCACAGCAGAGACTAACATTTGCTAAGGTCCTTGAGACAGACTAATACTGACCTGGGAGCACCTTAAAGCAGTAAATTGACATAGATATTTACTGAAATTTCAAGATGTGCAACCTGAATGCTTTTACAATAGGAAAATGTTAAATCATATAATTAAGACAAACTACACAAGTACACCATAATTCCTCTCACACTGAATATTATGTGTCTCTGCTGCAAGGTGAAGGAGTAGGCAAAAAAAAAGAACAGGATATTCTAGCAAGCTCAGTTAGTGATAAGTTTTCATTGTGAAGAATATTATAGAAATGGCTGAGGCTATTCCATATTTACATTTCCTGCATCTTTTAAGAATGATTGGTAGTTGTCTGAGGCAATCTGGGCTACAGAAAAGAACGCAGAGGCAATGCACTACAGAATGTGAGTTTTGACAGGATCCAATTCCCCTGTTTGGTGCTATTGTGAAGAGAATGTGTGATATAGAAGCCTGGATGTTAAATGATAGCTTCTTCTTGTAAGATGCTGCACAGGCACATTTATTTTCAAGCATAGCAGTAAACTTATTTGAAATCAGTGAGGAGTAACCAGTGTGTCTGGAATTAAGCACCAATCTAAAAGCCTTGTTGACTCAGAGTCTTTGTATTCAGGCTGGGACTTGGATGTAGACTTACAATGAAGGATTCCTGTTTTATCATTAGGACCACTGCTAGGGAGAAAAGTGCCATTGTTTATATTCTAAGTAGAGTCATATCTAGAATAATCAAATAATGGAAAATGTCACTTTGGTGTAGGAGAAAGAAAGCATCAAAGACTGACCCTCTTGGGTGTCTCTACAGAACTACGTGGAAAAATACAGATCACCAGAATAGACATTTTCCATTTTTGATTACTGGTTCCTGTTAATATTTATTTTAAATGAGGATAACAATTTCATTTGAGTCCATTGTAAGGATTTATTAGTGTTGCAAATTAATTAATACCTTTTTTTTTTTCTGATGAAGGCAAGATACTGTGTTCAGAGCTGAAGATACTTGCTGAGGTGCACAAGAATTTAGTATAGTAGCTGACTGCTCAGTGTTACTAGTCATTGTTTCAAATTTGCCCTTCTGTCTTTTTTTTTCAAAAACAAATATTAATATTGAGCAACTATAACTGTTAGGTCATCCAGTCTGATCAGTGGGAGTAAGTTGCAGTTTTTCCACATTTACCTTTGAGCCAGAAGGCATACTGATCACATTCAGCCGAGTCCTGCTGATGTCCTCACTTTCTATAGTGTTGAGGAAGCCTGTCTTCTAGTGGGAGCACATATAATTATGGAAATTTTATACATATCAACTGAGATCTGTGCGACTACTAGACGCAGAAGTTCCTAAGAAGTTCGACTTAAATGTTGTGAAACCATTTATAATAATTATTTACTAGAAGTACCTAAATGCTTTTCTTACAAGATAGGCAGACAACTTGCAGTATATGAAAAGCGTAATAATTACGTCATCATTGTAAGTCTTGCTGAGGCTGTATGGTTGTCAAAAACTTGTCCTCTATGCATAACTCTAGCATTAATGCTATACTTGGAAAACAAATACAGAAAATGTGTCATTTCAAGATTTGTTTTTTAAATATTCTGATGTTATCTTTTATAAAATTGTTCAGAACTCTAATCACCAAACAAGAAGAGAATTTTAAGTTCTTAAGATGTTCAATCTAACTAGTCTGTTTAGAAAATAACATGACATCAGTCATATCAGACAAAATTTAACTGCAAAAGACATGTTAGGTAATATTGAAGCTTATAAATGGTAATTGTGTGCAAATAGAACATACACACAGTTTTTATTAATAAAAAAACTGTTGTATACATTCCATCTAATTATGTTACTATGCGTATGAAGTCATTAACCCTTGATGTGATGCTGCACCTTGAAGTCACTGTTGCATAGCATTTTGTTAGGCTAGCATGTTTGTCAGTGGAATACAGATACTGAAAGTTTAAGGGTTTTGCTTATTTTACAAACTAGAGAAATAATTTAGAGTCATGGTTATGTAATGTGATATATGATCAGGAACCAGTCAAGGTCAATGAAACTGTTGTAAGAATTGTGGATAATAAATAAGGCCCTTGGGCTCTAGGTGAGATTTACAAAATGATTAAATTTTACTTAACTAAAATTTCCAAAAGTTAATGAATTGGGATGCCTTAATTTAGGATTCCCATGATGAACTCCATTAGAAAGGTGTTTCCAGAATATTAAATACATTCTTTGATCAGAAACAGCACATTTCAAACACGGCACCTGAAATCATTGACTGCCTTCAGAGACCTTGATGCTATATTCTACTTTTTAAAGCTCTAGACTCCCCTGAACATATCATTCTTAGGCTTTGATTCGAGAGTACTTGCCTTGAAGTAGCTGATGAGCTGCAGACATTTTAAAAGGGCTCTTGCAAATCTTTCTGCTTTAACCTGTGATAATTCCTCAATACACCCAATTCTTGAGAGTTTCGTTCCTGCATCCACCATTCTGAGAGGATGGGATGAAAAGTTCCCAGTCTGCCTCAGGTCTCTTACTGCTTTTCTCTGTTAACACTGTAGGAGTAGCGGAGGCCCTGGGGAAGCTGATATTTAATTTCTTTGCACTTGTCACAAAATTTCCTCGTCAACCATAGAGTCAAAACCGCATGGTCTTGTAAATATGAGTGTCTTGCCTCATATCCTTCCTTTGGTGCACAATACATTCCAAAGCTTCCAGATTCCCAGTAATGATATTGACTGGATTTTTCTTTGGTTGGTTAAATAATACTTTATTGTCTTGTAAAGAAATGAATTCTTTTTATAAAGTATTGAGGGGAATCTTTGAATTGTGATATTTCTTCCTATGAAATTATATTTTGAAAGTTAAATATAATTTTAAAACCTTTTTTCGGAATCTCAGAAGCTAACAAGTAATAGATATAATTTAATTTCCAGCAGAATGAATTGATGGATGGATTCCAGAGGCAGCAAGTTCATTTTTTCAAATGACTTTAAAGAGTGGAGTTCCCAAGTGGAATGGCCTTCAAAACACATAATTAGTTTAGTTCTTTATTAAAATTACAGAACTTTGATTAGCCCGTTATTTTAACTTGTTTTTCTTTCACATAAAGTTTTTCATATTTTGTTTATTTTTTAATAATGGCTTCTCAGTAGCAGAAAACATTAAAAGACTTGCAGATTTAAAGAAATACACATTTATAGGAAAGACCCTAGAATAAGTGGTTTGAAATATTAGTTCAAAATTAATAAAAGCCTAATGCAGCTTATAGCTGTTTTAAAAAATTTCAATTAAGTATAAGGAAGAAATCTAGCATACCAAGCATTTAATTTGCTCGTGATGCATGTGAAGATTTATTGACCCAAGTGATAAGCAGCAGCCCTCGAAGATTTTCTGGAGAGAGAATAAATACAGACTTCTAACTGTACGATGGATCTCTCTGTGGGCTCCAACAGCTGCATTTGACATGGGCTCAGAATATGTAGAGTTACGCACATTTGGATTAACTTTTATCAGAGATATTTGGAGAGCTTGGTAAGAGAAGATACATTCATATAATAGAAATGTACTGTCACCGTAAATGTCACTCCCTGTCTGTGGAACAAGAGTTGAGACTGAGCAATTATCTGTCCTTGGAAATTTGTCCTGGTAATTGTTTAAGACATTTTAGCAGAGAATCTGTGGCACGATTGCAGTTTCTGTTCTGTGAACAAATAAGTTACTACAGTAATCAGGCATATTTCTCAGAATTTTATCCATGTACCAAAAAAATCTGGTGCAGTTTCAGCAGGGAGTTTATAATGTAATTAAAATGTCTGAATATTATAGTTATGTTTTCAGTTAGAAATTTTTATTTGTCTTTGCAGTTAAAAGTTAGCAGTAAATTAACCCGAGGGGAAAAAAACCCCATTTGAAAACCCCATTATCAAGACAACTTACAGCAAACTGTTCTTGTGTATGTGCATGTGTAAAAAACCAAAAAAACCCTCAGGCATCTGAAAACAAAATATTGATTTGGTAATTGCAGTAATTCAATAAAAAAAATCAAGGACTTTTTCTTTATAAATTGAATAAGAGATTTGAAAAGATCTGTTTCTGTTTTCAGGTTTGGTTAATGCAACTTTTTCTTCTCCCTAGCCTCCTACAAATGTGCATTTGAAAAATTATATGAAACAAGTGTAATTTGCACATTAAGAATTTTACATTTTTAGATGATTCTTGGTGAGCATATTTGTTGGAATGCAGTTTTCCTTCTTCTAATGTGGTGTCTGACTAGAGAATATTTTGCATTTAAAATACTGATATCAGAAGCCTTAATAGATTTGATTAATTGTTAACCCCACTTACTTCTACTCATTAGCAACTTCCAACACACTCCTTGAAATATGGATTGCTTACTCAAAATATTTGTTATAGACTCCCCTCAGGACTATGTGTAGACTACAGTGTGATGAAAGACCTTATAAAGGGTAGTTCCTTAATATATTACCCCTATATCTTAAACAGATCCTGTTCATTTCATTATTGTTCATCAGTATTCATTGCTAGGGTAGCTAAAGTACCATTAGCACTCAAACTGGAAAAGGTCAAAAGCCAAATACCGCCAGGCTCCTACAGATTTAACTGACAGCTATCAACATGTATCACAGGACTCCATTTTTCACTGAATTAATAGAGAAAAAGATTCCTTTTATTTTTTTCAGAAGTTAAATATGTTTTTCAGTAATAGTTTGTTGGTTTTTTTTACACTTCTCACTTTTGTGCAAAAATGATGACTACAATTTTTTTTTCCTTAAATCTGCAAGCAGTGGTGGACTTGATGGGAGCTAGATGTCTATATACTTTTGTGGTCTTATTTTGGCTCTTACTGTTTCAAAACTAAAGCTTGGATTGGCATTCCTTCTTTGTGTAGCATGACAATATTTTTTTTTTCTTTGTAAATTTTTTACTTTAAGCAAATGTGTTAAATAAAAACATATATTCTTTGTCTGATGTGTGGCTCTTTTTGTTTGGCAGGGTAACTCCATCTTCTGAAAATCCCAATGGTGCTACCTGTAGTGTAAGTCAGGGAAAGCCGTCTTTAAGAAGAATAAAAGGGAGATTACACAGAAGCAAAAGTCTTGATAGCATTGATTTCTGTGAATTCACTGTGAGTACGATATCTTTTACATTTATCCTATATGTAGTTATGAGAATCTTGCTAATAAGGCAGTTGTCCCTCTTGCATTGAGTTTATCTCTCTGTCAGAATTAGAAAAGATGTTGTACTTAATGATGTTGTAATTGCAGTTTTACACTGACAGATGTTAAGAGCAGTGATGTTGCTTGTATAATTAGTGATGCATAACTACGTTTTTGTTCTTCAGCAACTATTAGATAGAAATTTTGATGTCAGATTTTAATATTGCCGCCTGCATAAGATGATTAACTGGAAATGGAGTAAATATGAAAAATCAAATGTTTTCAAATTCTGTTTTTATGTTCAGTTTTTAGAAGTTGCATTTAAAGTAAAATAGATTATTTAAAAAAAAACCCCAAATTATTTTAGTTGTATATGGCTATAGTAGGGCACTAGGTAAAGATGTGTGTGCTTATAGCACTTAAAAGCTAGTATCACAGATGATACCTTGCTGCAATTAAGTAGTGTGAGTATACACTTACTTTATTCTCTTTGGTTAATGTGTGTGGATATGTTTGTCTTATAGTTTCAGAAAATTCAATATGATCATGGTTTAAAAAAAATTGTGTAGGTGATGCTTAGAGATTTAGCTGAATTGAGAGAGGAAACTGGAGTAGTTTTTTACACAACGTTTAATTCAGGTGGAGTTGTTTACATTCAGATTGTTACTATGAAGAGTATGGGACATGGGGATAGATTTCCTGTGTTTTGTACTGTTTACAAAATATTATAATTAGTGTGAACACAGTATTTTCAAAAATTCCTTACTGAAGGACCATTAAAGCTACACCTCTCAACTAACTGTGTAGCATTTGGACAAAACAAATTAAATTCTGATAAATTAATACAATGTAGTTTTGAAATACTAAAATAATGTCAAAGAATATGTTAAATTATAAACTGGTTATTAAATATGAGAATGAAAGAGGTAGACAGAAGATACGTGCTGTCTTTAAAATGTACAACTCAGTACTGACGTGGAGATATTGTCTGGCATTACCTGGTAATATAAACAATATAACTAAAATGTTCAGATGCAATTTGGGGAAACATCTTCACCTAAAGCAAAACAGGTTTAAGTATGTTGCATCATTTGGTGGGCTGTTTTTTACAGATGATGCAAAGAGCATAATTGGTATTTTTTTTTTTTTCAGGACTGTTTTGTTTCCAATCACGAAGTCTTGTAGTCCTGTCTTTGGGACAAAGAGCTTGTTGTTTGCTGTTTAATGAAGTAATGAAATTAGTAGCAAGGATTTGAGATGTAGTGTGTTGTCTGGTGTCCACATATTTCTAGCAGCGTGGGTACTGCCAAGCTGGGTTCTGTAGCTGGGGGAACATGTGTGCAGAGAGCCTGTGCTCAGTTTTGTGCTGTCCGTAACTTGCACTGCCTAATGTAAAACTAGTTGTGGTGTGTCTGTGCAAACTGTTGTCACAGCAGTGATAATTGGTGTAATCGTTACCTTACTGAAGGTTAAAAATTTCTGTAGGGAACGAGATTACTGAAACAATATTAGCTTGTACTATATGGGTCTTCATCTGTGTGGTCCTATTAAGGAATTTTATCTGAATCTCTCTCTACTCTTGGGGCTTTCAAAGAAAAAGAGATCTTTAGCCAATGGTAAAAAGATGTCTTGCATGCCACAGAACCTTTGCAAAGAGACTTGAGACAGGTAGTAATGGGGCATGTCTGAATCTCAGCGTACAAATGTGTAGAGTGTGTATGTGTATATGTATAAATTCATGCATTAATAGCTAAGTATTGGTAATTAGGATTAGGAAAGGAAGCTCACTTTTTATTCTGAGGTCTCATGTTAAAGAAAGATACAAGTTTAAATCGCTACGCACAGAAATCAGAGTTATAAATATGGATTTTCTTGCTGCTACATAATATACAATCACACTGAAATATTTCTTGATACTGTATAATGGTACTTCTATTGTTTTAAAATTGTGATTAAAAATAGATCTAAAGAAATAATTGAGGAAATTAGTAGGCCTAAATCTTTCCAGAATGTTCCCAGAACTCAATGTTTTTCATGTTAAGCATCTTTTTCTAGTAAGAAAGCTCAGGCATTGGCATATAGAATAAAATTGAAAAGAAAATATTTAATAGAAGTGATAAATTCTTACACAATGAGGGGAAAGAACTTTTTAAAACTTTCTCTTTACTACTGTTTTATGCTGCAGTATATCCATTTTATGTACAACAAAGATGAAAAGTTTCATATTCAAATATGTGGATAAATTCTGTGCTGTCAAACTCCCAAGTAATTTGAGCATCCGGTGAACTGTTGGTTTTCTTCATCGTGTAATGAGATTGAGATCCATTGATAATTCTGAATGTCACTGGGTTTCACTTTAAAATAAGTAATGTCTATGTGTGTCCTAAACTGATCTTTTTTTGTAAACCTTTTATTCCCTATCACTAAGCAAATTCTTACTGAGGACAAATCCTAATAGCAGAAAGACATCAAAAATAAGTTACGCTTTCTTTTCTCCAAGTGTGAAGAAATGTGACCCCAGTGGGATCTGGATTTCCATACAGTGTGCACATCCAAATATTCAATACATGAAAATAGTGTATTTACTACTTTACTGTGACTTCAGCTATGGCAGGGAATAAGTTGTGGGAACAGCAGTAAGCTGAGAGGCTCATTAAAAACCATGGTTATTCTTTGCAAGGGAGGGGATAACCAAAGAGCCTATTGCATTTGTAAAATTTCAGCAGAGGCCAAAGAGTGACTTGGAGGGAATACCACAGGCACCTACAGAGGGTTGTCTGAGATGAGGTGAAGCTGCCAAGTTTCTTTTTCACCACAGTTAAGAAAATCTGAAGTTTGTGATATTAATGGCTTTTAGTTATACCTATGGCTTTTAATATGGATGATATACCTCCGAATGCTAGAGAGGTCTTTGCCTATAAAACCTCATTGTTGAATGGCCTGCTGCTGCAATGCCTTACTGCAAGGCTCAGGTATTTTTGAGAGGCTGTCAAGGTGCACAACTCCTGGTTGGTGCATTGCATACCTGCATTACCATCCCATGGCTGTAGAATTCTCCCTGCTTACATGTGGTGGGAGTCTGCAGGATTGCTGAGACAATCTGTGTTTTATGTCTTAGTGATACCTCTGCTGTCTTCAGTGGATGATGCTGGGGTTTGTAATAGTGATGCCTCTCGTTACCATTTTGCTAAGACAGCAAGTGAGAAGATAAAGTGGTGGAATAATGTTAAGCCACAGGGTGATAGTACAGCAGCTCTCTTAAAATGTGTATCTGTCTTCAACTACTTTTATATTTTTTCTTTTCTTTATCCTTTCCATGTATTAGTGCTACTACTTAGTCAGATTAGGACCTGTTTCCACAAACTAAGTAAAACCCTTTTTATTGCTCTTCATTTCTTCTTTAAGAAGTATCATCGTGCTATGCTTCCCCAGATATAAGCCCTTGAAATACTCAGCTTTAGTGTTACATATTAAAAAAAAAAAAAACCCTCTATTTTTTTGTTCAATTTTGGTAAATGGTTGTCTGCAACCCAGAAATGTTGTAGAAGACTTGGGAGAAAAGAGAAATAATATGATTTATCAGTTCTCAGAGAAAGATGTGGAATACATAATACCTTGTGGAATGAGCTTACCATACTAATGTTCATTACATCCTTATTTTAACTTTTATTACACTGAAACAAACTCAGGCTTTGCACAAGCTGCCCTGTATAGCAGTAGCACTTCTGAGTCCAATTCATTGATAGGGATTTTCTTGTACTAGGCATTGTGCAAACACAAAGAGTTTACTCTCAAGGACCTTACAATCTATAACAATAGGTAAGATGTGACTAATCTTTGATTCTTCAGCTGCATATGGCTCTTGAGCTGTTCGAGTGCTGCACTGGTGCTAGGGCTTCTGAAGGTCACATTGGGATGCAGGCGCATTTTGGGACTGCCTTATGTGTTCCTGAGGAGTCATCGTCGTCATTTGTGTGTAAACTACCTTAGGAGTCTACATGACAGCTCCGAGATGTCTGAATGGATCTTGTGGTTGCTGACCATGTGACAGATTTTGTACATGGCTCGTAGCATTACAAAGATTAACCACCCCTACGGTGCATGGGTGGAGAGAAATTGTTCCCTTCTTTCCCTGCGAGACAGTGATGATGTTTTGTGGGAATGACAGCAAGGGAGACTTTGTTGAAGGCATTTATAAGGAGCTTGTCTTTTGAACTTTAACAGTGATGGAATGTCTACCATATAATCTTTTTCACTTTCACTTCTTGATTGGACTTGAGAAATTATGAAAGTCAGCATCTTGAAGACTATATGTTTAAAAGAAAATGCACATAACACTTTCCTGCTAAAATCAGCCCTTGTGGAAGAAGGAGTTATTCTCAGAAGTCAGAGCACTACAGTTACGTACAGTATGAACAAGTCCAGTTCTGCATATTTTCTGGAGGTAGCTGGTGCTAGCCTGCTCTCAGTAAACATGCACACAGCAAGTTTTCAGTTAATGTACAGTCACAGTGAAGCAGATAATCTCCAGTGTACTTCTTTTTGCACTGGGGTGGACTTCCAAGGAATAATTTTGCAAAACGTTATAGAAATGCCGAGTCTTTTTTTTTTTTTTCTTCCCTCCATTCTTTTTTAGTCTTACCTTTTTCAGATGCATTGTTTTGTCTCTTCTCACCATGTACTGTCAATGAAGTGAATTTGGCTACAGTTGTTGTGTACTGCTGCTTTAGAGGTCAGTGGATGTCAGCATGCAAAATACAGAAGTAACATGGTAGGAGATTAGCCAAAAGAGGAGAAGAGAGAGACAACTAAGTACAAAGGGCAATCTGAATAAAGCGCTGTGGAGTGCAAGAAATAGAAGAGGCAACAAAGGAAGAGATAATCAGAAAATTAGAATTAGCTAATGCATGGTTGCCTTTTTTAGGTAGGGGATTCACATGTTCACCTGTAACATTAATTTTTAGTTCACTGTAGTGAGTATTATGCCATTGAATGGGTATGATATTTTGTATGCTTAATTGCAGAGGAGATGTAGAAACTCTATATTTCTCTCTGTGCTTGCCCACTCTCATTAGTGAGATGGAGTGACTGACCTCGTGTGCTCTCTGTGGGGATATGTGCGTGCCCAGCATGCTCTGTGTGCAAGGAGGTGCTCTGAGAGCAGCTGTGAGTGAGCCTAAGTTGTTTTGCTGTGGCTGTTGTTGCTAGGAGTTTCACCTGCTTAATAACTTGTAATAAAGTTTCAAAGCTGTTTGGAGGCTTTTGTAATTAACTTTCATGGATGTTTGTGATGACATCCTTATTTCATGTCCCCAGTCTTTGTTAGATTTTTTAAAAGTAAACAGAAGGCTGAAGGATCAATTTGTTGTTTGAAATTTCTTTACCAGTACATTGGGTAATGGGTGCAGTGATTTGCTTTGCTCCCTCCAGTGAAGAAATCTAGTGATCAAAACAGGATGTAGTACTGTACTGCTTGACTAGTTCATAGAGCATATTGCTGAGCAAGGCAGCCTAGTCTGTACTGAAGAGCATGGATTTATTGCAGTTTCTGTTTAATCTAGCCCAAACTCATTTTCCCTTTGAATCATTTTATAAATAGCTTCTGAGGTGGTAGATATTATTCTGTAGTTTGAGTTTTTTGATTTTTTTTTTTAATAAAACTGTTTTGGTTTTATACCTTCATTTGTCTTGTTTTTTCCTTCTGAGTATTTTAATTTGAATATGTGCCTGTAAAACTAGTAAAGTGATACATGAATAATAACAAATGATATGTATCAGAGTTATTTCTTAGGATGGAGACATACGAACACTGACATTTTTTTTAAAAGTCCTGCAGGTATTTTGGTCATCTCTGTAGACGTGGAAGGAAGAATTCATTAGCACAGCTGGAGTCTTATGGATGCCCTTAATTTGTTACTGTTCAGAGAAGTGTGGTTGTTATGCAGCTGTTTCTGAGAATTAAATCCTTTATAGTAGCTTAGACTCCACAATATTGTTGTTTTATTGTGACTCGTTTATTATAATAACAATTTTGTCTATTGGTGGATGTATGAGCACAACTCTGACCTTATACTGTAAAGCCACTTAGGGCCAGTTTGTTTTACCTAAGATGGATAAAATGATTAAAATATTTTTTTTTTTTTATTTAGCCAATGAACACATTTTATGGGAAAAGGAATTACTTTGCATCTTTCTTTTGTATTTCATTTGTCAAGTACATAGAAAACAATGCAGAAAAATATATACTACTGGTTTTAACATATATAGTTAATAGTTTTAAATACAAAATAAAAAATCTTGCTTTTAATTTAAAAACAAATCCAAAGTTTTATGTAAGAATTATTCTAAATGTCAAAGCAAATTATTAAGTCTCAAGCATAATACTAGGTGAAGCTTATGCGGCCTTAAGATTAACCTGAGGATGTTAACCATAAATGAACAAGTAATTTCATTTGTGAAATTTTAAATTGTGATTGACCTCGATTTGGGTTTCTGAATTGATTCAGACTGAGTTGTGTTTCTGAATAAATCCAGCACTCCAGTTTAAATATACCAAGGATATTAACTCCATAATAGTCATTATACCAGTAACTGGATTTACATTTAATTTTAATTAGAAATATATTTTTGAGTGAGTACATTTTTTAGGCTATTTTTATTTCTTCTCAGAATGGTGTTATGAACCAGGGGAGATGGAGCTGTGCTGAAATACTCTTTGGCATTTTTTAGAGTACTACCTGGTTGATTACTTCAATACTGTGCTACTCTGCATATGGTTGTGACTTGTCAGGACTCTCATGTCTTACGTAGGCCGTTGTCATTTGTCTTTAAATTATATCAAATCCCTTTTGTGTGGTTGTGTAGGATGCTAGCGTAACTTGTTCAGTCATATGCAGTTACCTTCCAGTGAACTGAAGCCCCAAGCAGGATGAAGGTCCAATTGTTTGTTCTCCAGCTAGCCCAGGGATCCAGGGAAGCACAGAGGTGATTGAGAATGACAACTATCTCTGTTTTTGAGGTACCTCTGAGACCTCCCCTGAATGTCTTAATTTCTGAATTGAATTCTGTATGCATCCACATCATGATCAACGTTGTATTAAAGTAATTTGATGGCATGACTCAGGGGAAAGAATAACATTCATAGAAGTATAAGCTTCTCTAGGTAAATGCTAATTAATTTTTTTTTCTAAAAATGATGGTTTCTTCATCTAGACTAGATACTTTCACATTTTGTTAGGCATTACATATTTATGTAGTAAATAACTGGTTCTGTCCAAAATAATTTTATGAGTGAATCGAAACTGTTTTTGAGTCTAAGTGCATTTATCTTTCATGCCAGAAATTCTTCACTGATTTATTTCTAGAGTAGAGGTTAAGATTGTATTGCTCAATCTATTTTCCTCTTATTGATAGATTTTATTTGTTTGACCTTTCTCCAGTGTTGTGCTCAGAGAGGCAAACTGGTTATATATGAGGAAACAAAGACTGCAACAATTTCTGTTGCAGACTCTCGGCCTTGTGCTTAGAAACAGCAAATAACAGGAGTTGTCAGTATGAATGGCTTTTCAAATACATCACTAGAATGTATATGCTGACAATTGTAGTAGCATATTTGTTTTAATATTTTTATTAGGTTGTTAGGGGTTTTTTTGGCTTTTGCCGATCTTTTGGCCTTAACAGAACTGTTTTCCCTTGGAAACCAGAATTTGTCTTTAACATTTAGTTTTTAGTTTTAAAAAAGTGTGTGTTGCTTTTGTTCACAAAAGCTGCTTGGAATTTTCTGTCATGAAATACATATCTAAGTGTGGGCATCACTGGCCAGTCTGCAAAGATATAATAATTTCATGGAAATAATAATGATCCTATAATGCAAGTGCAGTCAGCCTCAGAATGTAGTGTTCAATGGGGCAGAAATTTTTCTTGCTACTTGTTCCATTGAAAAAAATCAAAATGTTTCCCATGACCTTCAGGCACTCGGTTTCTGTTTCTGTCTCAGAAACAGGATCCCTTGTTCCATGCCTGACAATACTGCAGGAACCCTTCTAGTTAAGGGTGGGAATATTAGTATTTCTCACACACTTAAAACTTGTTTGTGCACTGAAATGAACAGAATAATATTTTATTCCTGAAATATAGGAATTGATCTGTGTGAAAAATCAGAGTATCCTCATAACTTATGCAGAAAGATAGTAGGCATGGTTATAATTAAGATCTTCAGGCTTTCAAGGGTTTTTAAGCAACAAGCCTTTCACTAAGTGGGTTTCTCTTAACGTGCCCACCTGTTGGTATTCTCACCAAGCACCATTTCAGTCAGACAGGCTAGCTTTGTATGGAGGTACTTTTGGGGTTTTCCAGAGGAACAGGTACAGATTCATTTGTAAACGATGCAGAATATCTGCAAATGTTGCAGTCATACTCAGTTTTGTTTTGATAAGCCTGAAGACACATTTAGTCAAATACTAAAGGAGAAGCTGAGGCACAAGCTGGGCAAGATCTTGAAATACATTTGGCCTCATTAGAAGGTTTTTTAAATTATTTTTTTTCTTAAGTTACGATAACAGAAATATTAATCGAAGTATTCCATAACCACGACTTAGATACTCCAGTCAGAATTGCTGCCAGAACACTCTCAAAGTGGGTATTTCACAGCACTGGGTTATGTTTCTTTCTTCACACTTTGGAGGTCTTTTTAGTTATGCAAAATGATGAGAAGATAGTATGAGTTCCTAAACAACTGCAATATACATCTTTTTAAACTCATCCATTCTCAAGTTTATCTGCCGTTATCCAGATGCTGTTGACAGATATATAGACAGATAGCATATCTGTCTATATAAATTATATAAAAATATAAATAGAAATGTATTATATATACAGGCATGCATGTGCATTGCATTTAATATACAAAATTTTATGAGTTAGGGTCACTTTTTGTCAGCATGTTTTTTACATAAATTTTAGAGTTTTGTTGACTAAACTCTGCCTTTCAAATTATACCCTCTCTGCCAGTAGCAAATATCTCCAAGGGCAGGGCCTGACCCTAAACAGACAGTCCTTCTACAACAGTTGTAAAATGTCATCACCCTGTCAAGGTCTGCTTTTACCAACTTTTTTCCTTTGGTCTCTAGAAGTCCCAGTGGGTGCTCGGGAACATGTCATTTATCACTCAAGTAAAATTCTGCTTTTTTTAAACATTTTTCACCATTCCAAATAATTTTCCATCTAGCCCTTTCCCCATCTTTTTCATCTGAATGGCTGAGGAGTGTGTACAGACAGGGAACAAAGGAATTTGTCTTTAGCAGATGGTTTATTTTAAGAGGATCTGCCAGTACTAGTGTAGAATTGACAGGATACTCTCAGCAGTCAAAAAAGATTTTGAAGTATGGGCTGTAGCATAAGGTTTTGCTGCAGTCGCTGAAAAAAAAATTAAAAAGAAAGAAAATGTTGTTAAAATAATGGAAAAATAAATCTATGCACTGGAAGTTAAAAATGAAGTACATCCCACCCAACACCTAAATCTTCAACCTAAATGCAGAATAAAATAAAAAGATTGATTGTAAGCACCTTGGAATTCAGACAGCATGAATTTGCAAAAATGTTGTAGCAAACTTCTAGGAGAATGTTGTTTTTTTTAGTCCAAAGAAACTTTTTGATTTTTGAAGTCTGCACTGTGAATAGAAAACAAATTGCTCATAAGCTGTGCTTAAACTGAAAAAAGAGTTAGAATGCATTAATGGGATAGGGCAGTTAGTGTGGGCTGGATCATCCTACTTGCAGCAACAAAGACACTTTTAGTTTGCAGAGATTCTGGTTTCTTTTGGCACAGATGTCCTTTTTGTCCTCTGGCACATTCCTTGATTTTTCAAAGAAATATTGGATGTTTGTTGCCCGTCTATATCTAAGAAGAGCAGCTTGCTTCTCCCACTGGTATAATATGCCTTTGCTTATTGCTCTGCAGTGTTCCGAGAGGGAGCATGCAGGACTGAATAACCTCTAAAGAGCAGCTGCCTTTGGATATTTGGCACTGTTATTAGCAATATACTATTGGGATCACAGGCTCCTGTAATAAATTTAGCAATCTTGGCTGCACTATTGTTATACTTATCTAGCACCCCTCAGAGCTACAGAATTTGAAAAGTACATATCCTGTTCTCACTGTGGTGAATGCCACTGCATGAATAGGAAGCAAATAATAAGTGTTTGTATTTTTATGAACATTTGACATTTAGATTTTGGTATCTACAGACTTCCTCCAGCTGTATACTCTGTTGCTTTTCATTGCCCTTGAGGACAGCCCAGGGGAAGGGGGCTGAAAGGTTGTTAATGACAAAGATGGGGAAATCGGCATGGAGAAGATATGCTCTTGGAGCTGCCCAAATGTTCAGAAAACAGAGAGTGCTTTCTGAACCTTCTCTGAAGGCGAGTTAGGAATAAACAATACTCAAGCAATTTGCTTTTCAGTGAGGTTTCCTGTGGTTCTTCAGATGAAGGGAAAATAATTAAGTCACATACTCCAGTGTAACATGGAGATCATACAACACAACTTGACTACAAACACAGTTAATTTTCTCCCCCTCTTAGGAAGACAGCATGTCTTATTCTTTGACCCAACTCTGATGAATGTAGAATAAAGTGATTCTGAATTCACGTACATCAAAGTTGGGTGCTGCCTGAACAGCCCAGACAGCACTTCAGATGCACTTTTTAGGTGTTTTTTTTTACATGTGGACAGTAAATGACTGCTTTGTGAAATCATGATTCATTTACTCTAACAAGATAGGGATGTGAGCTCCCAAGTGAACAGTCCCTCAACAGCTGTGTGAAAGCTTTTCACAATTTATAACTGGATATGCAGTCTATATTCTTTTATTCTTAAACATGTGATCTCTGTGAAACTTGGTTGACCAAATTAACCAAGTTCTACTTACTTGTTTATCTACCAGTTTTTTGCATAGCTGGAGAAATACATGGCTCTTCCTTTCTCTGTCTAGAAGGTGATATAGGCCTAAATCAGACTTTTTCATATTGCGCCACCTTACTAAAAGAACTTTTCAGTAACTGCATGCAGTATTTCCTCTGTGTTCACTGGCAAGTTTTGGGCAGTATAACAAAATAGTTTTGGATGCCTGGGTGATTACTACCAAATCAAGTACTTGAAAAGCAATAGCAATCCAGGGATGCAAACTGCGGAGCTGACCAGCCTTAATTTCTCCACTTCACAGCAATTCTTCTCTATGTTCACAGGCAAACTAGAGTGAGTTCAGACACATGCCCAGAAATGTGATGCAGTAATCCAAAAGTTTTGCAGCCAGTGCTTTGTAGTCTCACATTTTCATTATTAATCTCTGAAGTATCTATTTCATGGCTTCAGATCTGATGCTGTGCGTTTTGTGAGGGAATCTTGGAACTTTAAGATGGATGCACAAAGGAATACAATTTGGGATGGAAAACAGACTATTTTTTAGAACAAGTGCAAAACCAGGAAAATAATGGATGAGTCAGGTGGATTTGTTGGACTTGATCCCAAACACCTAAAGTTCCCTGACAGGAGCTTCATTTTTTCTTCTTCCACTGCAATTTTTTTTCATTTCAGATGGTACTTAGAATGGTGCCTGCACTCTGTGGGGTGCTTACAAAAGCGGTAAGGCACAATTTGCAGTGTTACACATCTGCTGATATGTACTGTCTTGTGAAGGTGTACCAGTATAGGCGGCAATTGCAAGTGTAAGTTATCAGCAAAGCATTATAAGTAGCTCCCTGCCAGCAGAAATCTTTCTTATAAACTTTCTGATTCTGCTGATAATCTGGGATTTTCAATATGGAGATTGTGGTCTTTTCAGACCATACCTTTAAAAAGGATCTTTGATAAACTGATGGGACTAACGCACTGTGCAGATGTGGAATGAGGCATTACATGTCCCTGGCTAGATAATACTTCATGACTTTCAAAAAGACCAGCTGAAGATCTGCAGTTATATCTTGTCCCTTAATGATTTTCATTATTCAGGGATTGCAGTGGTTTTTACATTCATTTTTACATAGAATCTCTTCTGTTTCTTGTTTTCATCTTCAGTTTCTGTGGTTTTTATTATTTGTATTACAGTAGTACTTAGAGCACCCTGTTAGCATTGGAGTCCGCTGCACCAGATATTCTACAGACATGGAAGATTCAATTCTCTAAGCATCAAATATGTTAAAATGTGTTGAAGAAACACTACTACAGATATCTAAATTAAAATTAATAAGGTACAGATAGCTTATCATCGTGGTGATAGTTTGAATTCTCCTTATTTTTTCTGAAGCAAGGCACTGCATGCAACTCTTAAGCATTTGCTCTTCTACCTCTTCACTTTCATGCAAACATCCTAAGGTATTAAATATTCAGCAAATTGAGCTGGATTTGTCCTGAAATCACTTTTTGTCAGGGCCTGTAGTTACTCGGGTGTTAAAACATGGACATCCATACTGCCTCTTCTGTGGCTGCTCTGATTAAAAATGGAAGTGGATGCTCATTATCCCATCAATGGGGAAAACAGTATATAAGGATATTGGAATGGAACTCATGGGAATGAGCAGCAGAATGAGGCATTCTGCGAGACCAGAATGAGCAGCGTAAACGTGTGATGGAACAAAACAAGTGTATTGTAAGGGAACATATGGGAGGAACCACAACCAGTGTGTTTTCACCCAAAGGACAACGTGGAATGTTTGTTTAAAGGCTGTGTGTTCTTAGTAGAAATATAATTGAGTAAACACCTTAAGTGAAATAAAGTACGTTTGAGAGGAAGAGGGCTGAGAGTAATAGCTCTTTTAAAAAATATTTGCTTTTTGGAAAAAGGGAGAAATTCTGAGAATATAGATTGTCATAATTTCATTTATGCTTCATAATATGGTATTAGAGGAGAGGGCATTCTATTTTAAGATTATTGTGGGAATTGTAAGTCTCAGACAACACTGTGTTCACTTGTTATGCTGCAGAGGAAGCAAACAAATTTTAGCAGAACATCTGAGCATGGAAGTGGCCACCTCTAATGAAATTGTTCCTGTTTTCTGGAGTGCAAAGAAGTGTTCTCAGACAGTTCCTTGCTGATGAGGAACAAGATGACCAAAGGAAGAATGAGACCCATTAACTGATCACTTTCGTGCTCCCTGACTAATGAATGAGCCTGATCTTGGTAGTGCTTTAGGATGCTACCTAAGTAAAGATGATAGTTGCATCTAAACATTGTCTGTGGAGATGCTCAACATCAATAAGAGCTGTCATCTTAGCAACTTTTGTTATTGGATATACTTATGGGGCACAGGGGAAGTAATTCTTGTATCAGAAATGTTTCTGGAGCCCCTCTGACTGAAGAGGTGCTAAGGAACATTGAGAAAAATACCAACATGTATGTAAAAATACCAACACGTATGTTGGAATGCTACCAAAGTTTACCTGGCATCGAGAGAAGTGTGCTATGTAAACTGTCTCGTAGACCAAAGTCAGAAGTGGGCAGTAATTACCTTGCTGCTTATGAGCAGAAGACTGAAGAACTGTAAAAATTCTGGAGGCTCCAATCTAGTCAAGATTTCTCTGTGTGCACCAGCTTTCCTGCAGATGAATTAGATTATTTCTGATTGTACTGAGAAGGAAAAACAATCTTTTGCCTTATAGCATATATAAGAATGATAAAATGTATGCAGGGAGGTATGCCTAATTGCAGGGGCTTTTAACCAAATGGAATGGAATCTAAAAACTAACAAAATCTTCCTCTTTGTTAACACAATACATTTTCCTAGTAGTTTTGGAAAAACACCAGTAGGGTGCATAGTTGGGCTGCACAGTGGTGTGGTGTTGTCATTTACTGTAGTTTTACATTTTTGATGTATGTGGTGTGGGTTTTTTAAGTTCTTCCTGGGGAAGATTTTAATTGATCCCCTCTCTCGTAACTGTAGGAACAGCTTCAGAACTTGGTTATAGTATATACCAAAAGCTCTAATAAGAAAGAACAAAACCATTGTCAGACCTGAAAAAATGTGAAAGAAACCCAAACATCCAAACCCCTATGCCCACTGAGTCACTGTGACTCACAGTTTTGACTGACTGAATTTGGCAGCATTTGTGGTATTTTGGGTATATTTGTGGAAGCCCACAATGGTGGGTTTTGTCATCCTTTGTATTCAATAATTCAACACAGATTTTAGTCTTTTAAATTGTTAGAGACCTTTTGAGTTCTTTTCAGGAGTGAGGTTAGCTTTGAATTACTTGAAAAGTGTTATTAAATAGATTA
This sequence comes from Antrostomus carolinensis, assembly GCF_000700745.2. Lineage (NCBI taxonomy): Eukaryota > Metazoa > Chordata > Aves > Caprimulgiformes > Caprimulgidae > Antrostomus > Antrostomus carolinensis. The sequence goes on from NW_010335969.1 coordinate 22,153, forward strand.
TGTAAAGAAAGTGTGATCTCCTTTGGAGGTTTTCTATCCTTTAATCAGGGGCAGAAAGCCTGGGAGCAGGGCCAGGGGTAAGGAGTTGGCAGGGACTGTGCTTCCTATAGAAGAGAGAAGGGAATTTGGAGTCTAAACCTAAGCGGACAAGGGGATGGTGGAGAATAAGCCAAAAACAGGGTGTGCAGCTTTGAGGAGCAGGGGCAGAAGCAGTGGGAAGTAAGGCATACTGACAGCAACCGTTTGACCAAACCAGACTGTACCATCTCTTTCACAGCTGGAGTCAATCTGCATGTGGTCTCAAAGCTGCAGTTGCCTGCCCTTGTCCTGTCCTTAGGGACAGCGCTTTGCAGAGCTGTGTCTCCACATCGCTACCTCACTTCTGCCCCCTCAATAGCAGGTCCCCTGGAGCAGGGTGACAGGCATACAGCCCTACAGCTGTCACCTTCCAGACCTGCACTGGGAAGAGGCTGTTGCCAACCTCGGACAGACCCTCTGCGCTGCTCTGGACCCTTTATGTAACATAAGGGGGCTGGAAGAAATTGAGGATTTCAGCCTTGTTTTGAGTGGAGAAGAATCATCTAACCTAGCTGCTAGGGCGAGTCAGCAGAAATAGCTAAATATGTGCAGGATTTTAAGTGTTTGGGATGAGGGTGAATCAGCTGCAGAGCTTGGCAGGGTCCAGGTACCTGAACCCTGTAAACCATGTTTTTATTAAGTTAGATTACAGGAATTAAAGGTTTGACAAAGATTTTAAAGAAATTATTCTGACACTCAAAGGATGGACAACCATCTAAGCCTGCTTTCTACTCTTTGATTAAACTAATTAAAATGCATTTGAATGTAGGGTAAATTAATCTTTAAAGAAGGTATTAAAGTATTATACAGTAATCTTGTCTTATGTCAAAGATACTTTATGAAATTAAATTATGTCAAATAAGAAATTGCAGTAATTTTTTTAGAATATCACAACTCAGATGGTTCAGATAGTTCAAGATCTAAAGGGTAGTGTTGAAAGGATGTCAAAGATAAGATAGTATTAATCTCCTATAGACCACTTCTCAGAGTTGTGTAGCTTTGCTACAAAAACTAACTACTGAAATTTGGTTGGAGATAAAGCTGTTGGAATATTGGCAGAGCAGTACCAGAAGTAATATAGCTGCAGTTATTTCAAGTGCAAGTGATCTGTCCAGGGCCAGTCTCTTAATAAGAAGATGAAGACTTTAAACACAATGCACAGTTTTCTTCTTTTTGAAACATTTTTTAATTTACTCTGTAAATATGCTAGATTAATTTTCAGTAAGTGATTCCTTCATGTCCCGTAGGAATGGTTTTTGCAGCTGGCTCACTCACACTTTGCTTAGCTATGATTTTCAGTTTATACAATTAATCAAACTAATGAACTTACAGAGCAAGTAAATAATATTATGTTGTAGTTAAGCCCTCTTGACTTTGTTTTTCAACCTTTTTGGATGTTTGAGTATTTTTTTTTTTCAAAACACATGTAAGAAGATCCTGTAAGTGCTTTTGGAGAGCCACCCCAAGCTTACTGTCCTGCTAAGAACCACCAGTATCACAGTCCGTGAGGGATCATGTCAGGTAGGTTACAGAGCGTATCACATCTGTTGTTGCTCCCGTTGAAGGCAGTTGAGCCCTACCATGTGATACTGCAGTGGTGGTGCATAGTGGTTTATACACTAGACTACACTTTCTTGTTTCTTTCTTCCTTCCTTTTATTTTTTTTTAATGATTCCACTTTTTCAACTAATCTTGTTACACTTTTAGTGACAAGAGAAACTTCAGAACTTTTGACAATTCCTTCACTGTGCAGCTTTGACAACTGGAAATAAGTGTCTAAATTAGGCTAGCCATGTTTTCACAACTGTGTGTAGGCTGAATTTAAATATAATGTAGATGGTATTGCTGTGTCAGTTTGAATGCAAGGAAGAAATGAAATTTTAAGCAGGAAAAGCAGCTAGAAGAATTGATGAGACAAACTGTATCTTATCTGATAGCTGTTGTAACTTTACAGACTTATCTGCCTTTGGAAGCCAGGTTAACCTTAAATAGGATATATAGACCTCACGAATATAGCTTAACGCTGAACCCTATTAAAAAGTTTTTGAAGAGAATGCTTCTACCACAAATGAATGCCTGTGTGCATGATAGGAAGTATATTGTATCACAAATAATCGACTTGTAGAAAAGAATTGGCATCTGAGAAACAAATAGAATTTGGTAGTATATGATCAAACATTTTTATAACAAAAGTAGGAATATTTCCATGGGGAAACCTGCTGGAGTTTTTTAGTAAGGGCCACTTCCTCTTCTTCTGTCATACTGCTGCATTTTCTCCCATTCTCCAAATCATGTGCTAATTAGCCTCCTACCTGCTTTTCCCCATGCCAATTCTCACTGTCTCACACCATGTTCAGTGCTTGAATCCCCTTCCTTCTGTCTTGTGCTGGCTGAAATCCATCTCTCTGCATGCAAAATATGTTAATTAATTTTCTCATACGCTGGACTGATATATAAACTTGTTTTATCTAATCACACATATTAGTCATGTAGTTTCTGACAGAATGCTTATACTTTAATATATGTTCTGTAATAAGACAGGAAAATTAACTATATCTCCAAATATATACTTCTCCATCATCCCTAGAAGCTGAAAGTTATCACTCAATTAGAAATGCCTCATGAAGTGGTCCATCCCTGGTTGCATCTCTGCTTTCCCTGTCCATTTTCAATGCAATCACAATTTTCTCTTTGAAAATGGAGGAATGTGCAGGGAAGGGGAAAGCTACAGTGGTAGTGAGCAGTGTGATAATATTGTAAATTAGAACTGCTCTACTACAAAGTACGTTGCAGTACTGAAGAGTAGAAAGAATTTGTACAGAACACTACATTGCATTGGGGGTTACAACATCTATGTAAGGGATCATTAGCAAATGACCACTTGTCCCTAAGGAAAGGTACAATCTCTGCTAACTATTAAATACTCTGTTTACATAGTCTTACTATCAATGAGGGCAGCAAATGATAACAAACAGACTGATTACACTAGTACAACTTCCTGTCTGTGAGAACAGCTAGAATCAGATGCTGGAGATGTTTCAAGTAAGCATAGGTGTAAAAATCTTTCCCCTAAATAACTCTGTTGCTTTTATTTAAAAATAAATTAGCATGGGCCTTAAGCCAAAGTTTTAATATCCTTTTCAAAGCTGTTGACAACGTTTGTGTATTTTTGAGATGCAAATATCTAATCTCTGTTGTATAAACAGAAGAGAGACAAAGTTTCTGCCCTGAAAACTTTGTCTGGCAATGAGTTCCATACTTTAACTAAATTTTGAAAATGTTGTTCTTTTTATGATTTTTTTTTTTTTTAATCTGGTTTTAGGAAGTTCAGATATTAATTTATTAAATCTTCTCTCTGGTAATCTGAGGCAAAAACCTAATCTCTGTACCCGTCATGAGAACATACCAGTTTGTCCAGTTGCAATCTTCTCTTTCATCATAAAAGAAATTTTTCTGTGCAATTTTGTATCTTTCCTCTGGTTCTGCAGTTTCCATAGAAAGAATGACACACAAACCTAGAATTCAGGTGAAGACCCATTGTTGATTCCGTGAGGAAATTACAGTGTTTTCAGTGCTATTCTCCATCTTATACCCTGTGTATCTTAACATTGTGTTACCTTTTTGGCACAATGATCACTTGTTTCTGCTGAGCTCTCTACAGTTAAATCAAGGGTCACAAAAGGTATTTGGTTCAATATAATTAATTTAGAACTCTTAATTTATTTTTTTTGCATTACTTGGTATTTCTGAGCATTAAGTTTTATTTCATAGAATCACAGAATCATAGAATGGTTTGGGTTGGAAGGGACCTTAAAGATCATCCAATTCCAACCCCCCTGCCATCAGCAGGGACACCTTCCACTAGACCAGGTTGCTCAAAGCCTCATCCAACCTGGCCTTGAACACTTCCAGGGAGGGGGCATCCACAACTTCCTTGGGCAATCTTTGTTTACTCTTCAGTTTGATTGTTTAGGATTTCTGAATCTTTTCATGGCATTTTTGATTATAACTTTTCAGTTGGTTTATGTCATCTGCATATATTTTTTAAATTTACTACTCATTATTATTCCTCGGAGATTTAGTCAGAAATATGGAGCAATTCACTGCCAAAATTAACCATTTATTTTTATTCTTCACTTTATAGGCAGGGTTTGACCTAATATGATAATTTTATATTGGGACAAAATATGCATCACACATTAAGGGTGAGTGTTTACCAAGAGATCTAAAACATTCCTATACTACCTCAGCATAAGAGGATACTTCTGTGGAAAGCACACCTTTCACAACAAGTTTTGATTATCTTTGCTAGCTTCAAGTTTTTTCATGTTTTAAAGGATTCCACTGTATATTCATTCAATATGCCAAGGAACAATATATTACAATATTTTTTACTTTGTTAGCACTGAGCAAACCTGTAACCCTGTGAATGCACTTTACAAACTTAGGTGCATCCATAACCAAAGTGAGGCATCTTTCTCAATAAGGATCTTTCATCATCTTACTGGTTTTATTTCAGCTACTCTACCACTTACTCCCTTGCTTTAACAGAAACAAAACTGCAAATAATAATATAAATGCAGTGTGAAATGAAAAAAAAACCCATTAATTGAATTGAATTAGTTTAGTTCAGTTTAGTTCAATTTTGTCAATGCCTACTTCTAATCTTTGCTGGTTTTGCCTTTTTATTGCCATATAGTGTTCAGATCTTATTAGGGCTATCTTGCTTCACTTTTAATAGCTTTTCTTTAGATCCATTAATACTCTAAATGGGATTACTCTTTCTGATGTCCAAGAATCAGAAGGGAATTTTCAGAAGTGGATTGTTACAATTTTAAAATCAGAGTATTGTTCCTACTAATACAAAATTTGAATTATTGGTAATCATACCTCCCTCACCAATGTGAACAGAGGTGTCTCTGTGGAAAAGATCTGGCACAGAGGTTAAGAGAGCAGAGAATTAAGCTTTTATGCATACTCTCTTTTTCATCCTTGTCCTTTGCAATGTGTTTTTGTGGAGGTGTGTTCTCAGGCATTTGCACAAGAGAATGCAATAGGGTAACTGTACAAGTAGTAACTAGATTTTCACAGATTTCTTAGGGTATATCACATCTGCAAGCACAGCTCAGGACTTAAGATGCAGAGCACTACCATTTGGTTTGGTGGGAGGAATATGGTACAGTCTCAGTAAAGGTTCTCTTACCCTGAGTAGGTTCACAGGTTTGCTGGTGCTTTTAAGTAGACCTAGCTTGAAACCTCTATTTATTCTGAATATATCTTTGATACAATCATAAAAGTAATAAGATGGTCAGTTACTGTTTTAAATGGTTGAGTTACAGGAAATCCTTGAAACACTCTACATTTTTAAAGATTCATGTTTTAATTGAGCCAACTGGTTTTGCTTTACCAACTTTTTGCAATGCGACAAGCAGCAGATAGTAGGACTGGGGAGGACCATCAAATTTAGAAACACAAAGCTGCTGACTTGCAATTTCTGTTTACCAGCAGGAAGAGGTTTATTTCATTACTTCTCCCTTGAGGTCTAAGCCCAGCCCACACACATACCAGAATATTTAAATATGTATAGAAACTATTTTCAAACCCTTCTGAATCAAGTTTTTTCTCACCCCAGCTGGCTTAATTTCTGTTTCTTGGCCTTTGTTGGGTTCTTGTGTTGAACTTTTAATTCTTTCATTAATGCTTCTTTTAGGAAAATGACAAAATCTGCTGACACAAAAGAATTTTGTCAGTTGTCTTAGTAAATCTTTTTTAAATGTTAAATTATGTTCCAAGTACATCATTCTTAGTATCACTTCAAGGCTGAAGTTCACATTGTATGCTGGAATGCATCAGAATGTCGTATAGCATGAGAGATGAAGAAACCTGCAGACTGTCTTTGAGAAAAAATATTTATACTCTGTCTCTAATTCTGAACGGTAGATCTGAGAATATTTTAAACAAGGTTGAATTGTCTAAAATGGCTAATGAGAGAAAACCATTGTCAACTTCCATGACAAATAATTCAGAGGAACTTCTGAATGTTCTTTGGAAATTTTATAACCTTTGTCTTTTATCTTCACAGAATCTAAGATTCCTGAAAACACTAGTGATTTCACCAAATGTACTCATCTTGGCTTTTGAACCAAGTCTGTTGCCTCTAGATTGAGGGTTATGCAACTGACTGGTGAAATTAATTAGATTAATTCTTTCTTATAAATAGTGGAATATGTGATAATAATTCTGTTAGGAACAGAAGCATGCTCTGGGTTAAGCAAATAGGTAGCTCATTGTAGTATGAGGTGCCATCACAGATAAATATCATCTTCTTTGGTAGGTAGCTCATTGTAGTATGAGGTGCCATCACAGATAAATACCATCTTCTTTGGAATCCTCTGTTTCAGAAAACGAAGTGTTTTCTTTCCTCATACTGAATTCTGTTTGATGTTTAGGAGTATAAAGATCTCTGTGATGTTTTGTAGAGAAGACAGAATGTGTAACATGATATGGTGATGGGAATATAATAGTTACATAATGAATCTTTCTACAGGGAGACATATTACCAAAATTGTTAACATTAAACTTTAAATATTTGGGTTTGTTATTATTGTTTGTAAAATACTCCATGGACACTGCCTCTATATTTAGAGAACTGAAAGGAAGGACAGCTTTAAAAATAGTAGGATGGGAACACAGCTGGGTTGTATGGTGACCAAGCATCTCAGAAGGCCTTCAGTGACTCCGTGTCACAGCTGTCTTGACACTCCGATTCCTGGGCAGCTGCTCTCCAGGACAGTCATACTGCTGACCCTGTGATGTCTCACTGCTGACTTGAGCTGCTTCAGAACTATGTGTAGTTCAAGAGCCGCACATTGGTCCCTCTGGCATAGATTGTTCAAGTTTGTAATGTCTTATGGTTGTTGCATGTGCTGTATGGTTTGTTATCCCACTGCGTTACGTAGGTATTACAAAGCAAGAAGCATATCCCTGTGGTAGCCCCTGTGAAAGAATTGTATGAAGTATGTACAAGTATTGTACAAGTATGAAATACAGATGCTTCACACTTTTCTGAAGATCACTTCATGTGTCACTTTGATTCTACAACAAAACTTGTTTTCTGAAGTTCAACTTCAGTTCTTAATAGGCATTGAGCTTCTAGGGTTCAATGCTGATTAACATGACTGACTTTCTGTGCAATTTATTTTTAAACCAATTTTTAAATTTTGACCTTATTTTTTGTGCTTCTGCTATGTGTTAAGGTATTAGACCTTTACTGTTTTTGTTTTATATCATGTTGCACCTTTCTTCTTTCACTATAACAGAATAATCAGTGTGAAAGCATGAATCTCGCATTCCTTGTCCTTCCATTCAGTGCTTCGATTGCATCACAGATTTTAAAATGTACAGAAGACACAAGCACTGTATACTTTTCTGACTGAATGTCGTTTTGCCTACTGCCATCACAATTGCCTCATGTGCACTTTTTTACTTGATGCTGATTCTCACTGACCTTAATCCCTCTTCTGAGGAGAAATGCCTGTCGAACCTTGTAATACTGTCAAAAAGCATGAAGTTCAGAGAATCATAGCCTAGTGATGGAGAAGTCCTGTTAGGTCACCCAGTTCATCTTTTGCCAGCACAAGATTCTCCACAGGGATACTGTCTAATGCTCTGCCTAGTCGAGAATGGTCTGTAGTTCTTCAGCTGGAAACCCAGAGATTGATCCATTGTACGTATAGATGTCCTGTTACAACATTTCTACTCTGTATTTGCTTAAACTTTGACCTGGAGACCATTCAGGTAATAACCGATTGTTGATCCAGGGCATCTACATGTGCGTGCGTCTGTGGTGTATCATATCCAAAAGGCATGAATGAATACTGGCAAAATAACTCAATATTACCAGTGTCTAAAGGGACACATGACTGAGCAGACTAGCATCCTGTTTCTGCACTGGCAGGCAATTCTTGCCAAGAAGCTGAGTATCAATGACTGTGTTTATTAGTTTAATAGTATGGCAGCTGTGTTCTCAAGTATCTCAATATTGTACTGGATAAAACTTTGAGTTTAGCAGAACTGTATATTTCTTTTGGGTTACCTGACCTAGAACAGTACGCACAGCTGTACATCTTACAGTAGAAAGTAATTTATGATACTGGAGGATCTTAAGTAAATTATTATGAATTGACATTACTGAAAAACTATCTTGCTGACAGTAGTCCCAAGTGAACTCTCTATGTACATCTCAGAGCCTGGTTATTTAAAACAAATGTAATATATACCTATTGGAAGTTGAGAGAGTCTCAGTAGGAATCCTGGTTCATTTACATAGTCCTGGGGCATCAGGCTTCTCATCTACTACAGGCTGTGCTGAGCAGAGGCTGAGCTTTGGAACTTGAAGGCTTTTATACGTATATTTGTAGTGGTCTTATTTGAACTAATAAAGTGTTTCTCAAGGAATAGCCTCTGGTAGAGGGTTTGGAGATCAGTATATTCTTTGGGACTGTAAGGAACAGTCTGTCAGACTTCTCTGTCAGATTTCTAAACTGTGCAGCCAGTCATTATATGTTTAGTTTGTAAACTGTATGTTGTAACTGTATACCAGCCAGTCATGTTGCAAGCTGTAAGGACAGTGGCTGTCTTGAATTACTATGCATATAATTAAGCCTTAAAATAATTGTCTCTTCCAATGTGTGGAAAAGCCTTAAAGGGATATCCACAGTTTTGTTTTAGTTTTTGGTGGTTGGTTTTTTTTACCGTAGTGGTTTGATTTAACTACTTAGTACAAAATAGAAAAACTAGTGCTTTAAAAGCTTAGAGTTTATGATAGGACATACAATGTGCCTTTTTTATTATATTTAGTCTCAAGGGGTGTGTTTTCTACCTTACTTTGTATCATCAAACTAATCTTTTGATGAGAACTATCTCTTAATAGGTCCTTCAGGACTGAGTTCTTTGAGTTGCTGAATGCTGATCAGCGTAGCTCATAAACAGATTGTAAAAGGGTGATTCATCCTGAAGATAAATTTTTAACTCTTTGTAAGGAAATGCTGGAGTAGAGACAACTATTGAAAATACCTCTTTTCACAGATATGTGGTGAAATCTATGTGTGCAGTCCTCTTGTGAATTTTTGGGTGCATTGCGCTATGTGAAGCAACAGTTCTATGATTATATCAATATGAAAGCTTCTACTCACAAAATCCTTAATAAAATTGGTTATTTGAAATTGAAATATAAAATTCCATATGAGGAAAAGTGTCATGACATGCAGAGCTAAGAGCAGAATTGAGGCTAAGACATGTTCTTGCCTCAATACTACTCAAGTAGTATGGAAATCTATGTAGATGCAGAAATCTGGGTTTTCTTAAAATATTAACTTTACCTGTATCATTCTTATCAGTAGAAGAAATATTAGATGAAAAAATATACTTCAGTTTGAGTAGTCCTCATTGTTACAGTAAACTTTTTTTTCTCCCAGCTAGGATTTGAATTTACTATCCAGGTGAAAAATGGTAAAAATGGATAGGAATTTGAAAACTCAAGTCCTTAGCTTATTATATAATTTTAAAATTTTGAGAGCAAAGTAGTTATTTGAAACAAAAATGTAATATAATTTATGAAGTTAATGGAAGGTAAAACATTTGACATTCCTTAAATTTTAATCCCTCTGCAGTGCATGTGATTTCATGTGATCTCTCACCCTCTGAGAAACTGCTTCATTATCTTACATAACAGTTTGGCAGATCTCCATCTTTGCTCTGCTGAATAAAGGAATAGTGTTTCTACAGAAACAAGTTTGAGAATTTATAAGATGGAGAAAGAGCTGCAGGTTTAAAATCCAGTTCTTAAATAACTACGTGTTAGAAGTCAAGCTTTTTTACTGTAGTCATGTTACTATTAATATTATAATATAATTATTTTTGTCAGAGCTGAATTTAAAAAAAAAATCAATTACAAAATATTTAGAAGCTGTTTTCATTCCTAAAGTAACAAGCTGGTACTATTTTCCTTTGTCTTTAGAATCAACAGTTTTAATGTTGGTTTACTTATATTTTCCAGTTTTCAACTAGTAACTTCATTCTGGTCTCTTTTCTAACTTGTGCCAATCTAAACAGGATCAGAAGCAGATACCTGATCTCATGACATTTTTATTCTGTTGTAGACTTCCAGGTTTCTTTTCTATCCAAAGAAAGATACTGTTCATATTTTATTACCTAACCTTAGTTTCTACAGGGTTTTTTTTCCCCTGCTCACAGTTGAATTTAGGACATGCCATTTTCTGGGGAAAAATCTTTATTTAAGACACAGAAAAAATCTGGACCTGTAAATTTCAGTTCAAAATTTGTCCTTCATGTACAAAGAATTCCCAGAATGGCTGAACTTCTGTGGTGTCTCTTTGTAGGGGAGGAAGGCTGCACAAACTGGCTCTGTGTGTCTCTTTGCTATGCAAGTGATATATGCTCACCCTGAGCTCAGTGTCCAGGGTGAAAAGAAGCTCCACAGACTCACTGCTGGTGGGTCACAGGTAGAAGATTCTGCTGGGCTGTTGTTGGACTGAGAGGTCTTACAACATGTGTTGGAAAAATTCTGTGTAAGAGCCTGAAGCTTCCCATGGTATTGGAAATTTAGAAATACCCTGTGAAAAATCATGAGCAAAGACACAATTTCTGTTCATTTGCTATTAGGAGATGAAGATAGCGCTCTATACTTCGTGTACTGTTTGTTTTTCTTCTGCAGGGATAGATTTAGTCAAATACAGTTCATGAAGTTCAATTAACGTCCCATTATTAATATTTGTAATTCTTAAATGATAGATTTCAAAGGAAGTGTGTCCAGTTTATGCAGCAACTCCAAACCTGTGCTGTACCTCTTGTTACTGTTGGGATCCAGTTGTAACGCTGGTAAAAAGAAGCGGCACATTCTTTAGGTCTGAAAAACGACAAGGTACTTGGCTATAGATTGTTGTGTATGGGGGCATGCATCTGTTCATGTGCATGTGTGGAAACTAAAGGTCATATGGATTGTCTCAAAATGCCATTTGAAAATATTTGTTTTACTACTAAACAAATCAATTGCAATCACTAAAGGTTTTATTAGATTAATAATTTACATTCATGTAACGCGATTTATTTATTTATTGTGGAAGCACTTGAAATCATTTCAAGTGCACTTACATAGTTTTAATTTAATTTTAATGAATTAATGGATTAATCTAATTCCTCAGAGTGTTACTAAATGTGTCTACACTAAACTGGATGTGAAAGTAGTTTAATTAATTTAGAACACCACAGCAAAATAATACACATGTACAGCTGTAGCTGATACTTCTGTGTGCCCTGTCTTCAAAGTGGTGTAGTATCAATTCCAGTTACAGTACTTTGTCAGGCTTAGTGCATGACCAAAGGAGTGAAATGATTCTTTCATTCCACAGACATCCCACCAAAACCATTATCAAATAGATTTAAAAAATAATCAGAGACATTCCTACTCTGATTTGCTGTGTTCTGGTGTAGAAATTCTGGCCAAGCTATGAGTGCTGCACTGATGACGGCAATTGTTCACTAAGGAGTACATCCATTCATCTGAAATAACTCTTTTCTCTACTGATCCATTAAGTTTAGCCACCTGTGTAGGCTTTTTGCTATCTATGAACTAATCAACACACAGAACATTCTTCCAATTATTGCTGCATTAGCTGCTGACTTGGAAATTTCATCTGCCTCTTGTGAATGGAAATTAAATCTTGAGAGAAATTAGGAGATTTGTTCTCCTAATTAACACTTGATTCCTTTGTTCTGCTAGGCTACCATGGTAAGTGAGTGGTTCCTATTATGAAATGGAGTAGAAATAAAAGCCAGTGAACTTTAGCACAAGAAGGTAGGGAGGAGGTTTGTCTCTGTCATGGAAACGGGAGAAACAAGCCCCGTTAATATGTACGCGAGTAGCGTATTTCTTTGCTACAGCAAAGAGATGAGCTTGCTTACAGTACTGTTGATGAACTAGTGATGTCCTTAGGATACAAAGGAAATTTCTGTTAAGTAACAGTATCTAAACTTGCCAACATACAAGTGAAGTACTGGTAGCAAGACTGGTCTTTTAAAACAAGATAATTTGCCATTGGCTAAAAATAAGATTTATAGATATGACAGAATGAGCCCCGGTGGGAAAACATGCCATTGGGACCCACAAAGGCTGTAAACATTTTATGATATATGCCAACTCCATTTAGATTTTCTTTTTTAAAAAAAAAGAGAGGACAAGTGGATGCAGCAGACTGATGTAATATTTGATTTACACTTTACATAAAATAAAGGATTTTGTGATGGATGTGTTTAAGGGCATATACTACCCACTGTAAACAAATAGTTGTGACTACAGTCACATATAAAAGATAAGCCAAATTTGTCCTCTGAGAAAAGGTACACAGCTGTAAACAGTGAAACTAAAATTTAGCTTATCCGTATGTTACATATTAATATAACTGTAGAACCACCAAATGGAAATTCTAAAGGTTTCAAAAAAAATGTATGTGTTTATTTTATTTTATGTCTGTTGAGTCCAAGTGTGTTATTTCACTGCAATATATTTTTCCCCAAGTAAAATCACTAGGGAACAGACTGCAGATAATTTTGAAATGCACACCATTTAGATGAGTTTGGGATCATGTATAAAGTGTGTTAAGCTAATCAAGGAAGTAAACATGCTCTATTGTTTATTTTCAACACTGAAATATACCCTATGGAGAAGACTCTTTTATATTTGTGGGAGCAGTTAAACTAGTTCTTGGTGAGCTTTTCTACTTCTGTTTCTACTTTTAATCATCCCACTTCTTACATTTATCACTAATGCACAGGTATTGAAAAATTAAAATTCTTGCTAAAAGGCAAGATGCCACCCTTAAAAGTTGCTTCTGTTGGATCTGTCAGTTTATAACTAAGTTATGCATGACTTTTTTTTAGGTCATTTGAGCATATGAGGCAAAGATCTCGCTGATAGTGCGGCTGGTGTCTTTTGTCCTATGGCATTTTATCAACTAAAAGATTTCCTTCTTAATTTGTCTGAAGTTGAGTGAAATATTCAGGAAATAAAAGACATGACTGGATGAGGCTTTGAGCAACCTGTTCTAGTGGAAGGTGTCCCTGCTCATGGCAGGGGGGCTGGAACTGGATGATCTTTAAGGTCCCTTCCAACCTAAACCATTCTATGATTCTACGAGATATGTATGTGGCATATAGATTTTTTTAAAAAGCAGGAAGATAATCAAGGGCTAAGAATAATTTTTTGAAATGGTACAGTATGGAGAAACAGGCTCAAAAGTTAGATAGGTAATAAAATAGTGCTCGCAGCACTAACACTGAAGCATTCGGGAGTGATTAAACAGACCGAAAAACTGAGAGACCCACTTTTCAAAAAGCAGCCATGATCATAACTGCATGAAGACAAGAACTAACTTAAAAGAAAGCATGGTAGAAAAACATGATCTTTCTCTATTGTACATTTGACTTTAGTTGAGCAGTGCAAAGTATCTCTTGAAAACGTGCTAGAAAGTACTTCCTTGCAGCAAACCTTTATCCATCTTAAATATACAAAAATGACAGAAATCCCATTTAAAAACAATTATATGGAAGGCTGTCCTTAAGTAGAGTCATTATGCAAACCAAGAAATACCACAGATTCCTGGCATTCTCACTCTGTTAGTACTGCAGTTGGTCACTCCCAGCTCTGTTAAGGAGTGAGAGGAGCTGGGCAGGGCTACGTTTCAATCTGCTGTGTACTTGCAAGACTTTCCATATCAAGAGAGCTGCACGTCAAAAAATTTCTCCACCAGGAATGGCTCTTAGGATGGTGAACTTGTTGTTACCAGCCTGCCAAAATGAGTCCTGGTAAGGAAAAGTGAACAAATCCAGGGAAAGTAGAAAGGTGACTTTTTTGCTTTCCTTTTATTATTCCCACAGGGAAGGGTGGAGTCACAGGCAATAATAGTACATGTTTCCTTTAACATTTGGAGACGGGAGTAAATATCCTGCATGCCATTAATGTGTTGCAGTTTGTATTTCAGAGTCACTTCAAAAGTTGCCACTCTTCATTGAATTTTAAGTCATAGTATGTCTCTTTATGGTCTTTGTATAAGAGAATAAATAGCAGGGGGTTCAGTGACAAAAATTATTTTATAATCTTTAGATTTTGATTGAGATTTTTAATTTTGTTTGAAGTTTTAAGGCAAATTATAAAAGTAATACTTTTATATTGGCTTAGTTTAATCATAGTTAGGATCTTAAACACCTTTGTAGAAATAAATAAGACTTACCTGACATCTTTGAAATATAAAGGATTCATCCACTTATTTATACAGCTGATGCCTAGGATGAGCTTCCAGGATTAGCAGTTTCCCGTGACACTGCCAATTTTATATTTTGGTTTTCATTGTAATTGGCTGTAGGTGGTTTAATACCACCATGCCTACTGGCCTATGCCAAATTCTCTCTGGCTATCAGTGAGATTCCATGAATACCATAGATCTAGATATTTGAATCTTTGGTGTAAAAATAAATTTCAAAGATACAAAAATGCAAAGGGACAAATTAAACTTCCATGAATTTCGGTAGAATGTCAAGTCTTACAAGAGAGTTTGTTCAGTACCTGTAAGAACGACCTGGTTATATAATCACAATTCCACAGGCAAGTGGGAAAAATGTGCTAATAGTGGTCATTTTCTTTCAGTCTGCTCAGAATACATCTGTAAGTTAGAAGAGGTCAAGCAAAATGTTTTACTGGTGTCTCTGACTTTTTTTACTCATTAGTTTAATCTCTTGAGTTGAAGCCCTCTTTCAGTTTGCAGACACCTCCTCACTGTTCTGTATTCCCACAAAAGAACAGAGGTTTCTAGAGGTGTATTTGCTGTTCCCACAGTGATGGTCTAGCATGAAGTAGTATGCTTTTGTTGTATATAGAAAGCATGATGTATGTTCCTGTCATATAAAACATGGCAGGTCATATATGTTAGCTAAACACTTTTAACATTTTCTAAAATTATATACACCTCTCTCTCAGCATGCTTACTTTTAAATGTAAAATGTTGGAGACAAGGCTTCCGTGCTCCTTACTTGATTTTTGGGAACCACTTTTTACATTATATGATAATTTCAGAGAAGATTTCAAAGTACCATGTCACAACAGTTCTACTACACACTGCAGTTAGCTGAAAGAAAAATAACGTGGTATCTGCAGCATTCTGCAGCATTCATTCAAAGCAATGTTCCTATGATTTATCTTTCTATTGTTTGCTTCTCTTGTGGAATTCCTCTTGTGGTGGTTTGACCCACAGTGGGACC
>NW_010335970.1:0-484 GCF_000700745.2 Antrostomus carolinensis
ACCATAAGAAAACCCTCAAAACCACAAAAAACCCCTGAAAACCACAAAAAAGACCCTCAATGCCCCAAAAAAGACCTTCAACACCCCACCCCCCAAAAAAAAGGAGACTCAACACCCAAAAAGGACTCTCAAGAGCCCCAAAACAACCCTCAAAACCAAAAATCCCTCAAAAACCACAAGAAAACCCTCAAAACCACAAAAAAGACCCTCAACACCCCAAAAAAGACCCAACCCCCAAAAAAGACCCTCAACTCCCCATAAACGACCCTCAACACCCCGAAAAGACCCTCAAGCTTCCAAAAAGGACCCTCAACACCCCAAAAAAGACTCTCAACACCCCAAAAAGACCCTCAACGCCCCATAAACGACCCTCAACACCCCGAAAAGACCCTCAAGCTTCCAAAAAGGACCCTCAACACCCCAAAAAAGACCAACAGGCCCCAAAGAAGTCCCTCAACACCCCAAAAACGACCCGCAATGCCCC
>NW_010335971.1:0-773 GCF_000700745.2 Antrostomus carolinensis
AGGGCCCGACGGGGCTGAGAGCCCGGGGCCCGGAGCGGCAACCGGAGCAGCTGCGATGGGCCTGAGCGGGGGCTGCGGGGAGGGGCGCTGCCAGGCAGCCCCGGTGCTTCCCTGAGGGAGGGTTCCCCGGGCGGAGCCGCTGGGGCTTTGCCAGGTTCCCCCTTTTCGCTGTGACACGAGCAGAGCCGTTCCCTTCCCAGACCACTGCCATGTCCGGATTCGCCGGGGCCCGGAGCGGCAACCGGAGCAGCTGCGATGGGCCTGAGCGGGGGCTGCGGGGAGGGGCGCTGCCAGGCAGCCCCGGTGCTTCCCTGAGGGAGGGTTCCCCGGGCGGAGCCGCTGGGGCTTTGCCAGGTTCCCCCTTTTCGCTGTGACACGAGCAGAGCCGTTCCCTTCCCAGACCACTGCCATGTCCGGATTCGACAGCAACAGCATCGACGAGCAGACGCAGCCCTACGACTACAGCGGGAGGCCGTACAGCAAGTAACCCTGCGTGCCTTTGAGCTCCTGTCCAGTCTGCTCAGTCCTGCTGCTGGACTGAGCGAGCCCGAGTTGGGATAGTCTGTTTGTCCAGAAAAGGATTGGCACTTTGCTGCTGTTGCCTGTAACTGAATTCCTGTTGCTCTGTTTTACGAAGAGCATCGCTTATATTCTGTAAACAGAGAGATCAAGCAGTTGTATGTTGACTGCTCATCTTCCTGTGTTTTAAGGCAAAGTTTAGAAAATTGGGAGATTATATGAGTAACCTGAACTAGATAAACATTCTTCACATG
>NW_010335971.1:818-1383 GCF_000700745.2 Antrostomus carolinensis
TAATTATTCTGTAAGTCTGTCTCCAGTTATAGAATCATTATGGTTGGAAAAGGCCTCCAAGATCACCAAGTTCAACAGTCGCTCAGTCAAGGAGTGAAAATCAGCCAGAGTGTCTCAGAAATGAGCCTGCAGTGGTTCCTGGCTTGAGCTGGGAAGCGTGGCGGGTGTTTCTGGGTCAGGGAGCTCTCAGGAGACCTGTGTGAATATCCAGTCTCAGGCTGGGGATGCTGGTTGGTTACGTGACCCGTGTGATCCCTGTGGTGGCTGGGGCAGGTCGATGCCTGTTTGTGTCCTGAAAAGGTTTATGGTGCTGTGCTGAGGCTGAGCTGTGCTGGGCAGGCAGGGAAAGGAGAAGGAGTTCTGGGGTTTCCTTCTTTGTATTCATAGTGCCATAGTTAAATATTTAGGAGATGTTTACTAACATCTCTGTGGTCAGACCTGGAAATGGTTAGTGGCAAGAATAACTCAACGAGGTAGTTTAGGAGCAGAAGATAGCTGTGGTTAGGCTTTTTAATTTTAGAGAGCAGTGTCCATTTCTCCAGGGCTCTGACCTAAAACCAGCATA
>NW_010335971.1:1415-20980 GCF_000700745.2 Antrostomus carolinensis
TTGTGAGGGTTGGAACTGATGGCTGTGGCTATTTATATATGTTTAAAAAAGAAGAAAGGATTGTTTGCTGCACCTTATTAACTGCAAATCAGCTTTGCTTTCCCTGGTGTGTGTGTGTATCATACGAGGCTGTGTCTGTCCCTGAGGCTGTGCTGTTCTTTGCAGGCAGTATGCAGGCTACGAGTACTCGCAGCAGAGCGGGTTCGTCCCCCCGGAGATGATGCAGCAGCAGCAGCCCTACACGGGGCAGATCTACCAGCCGACCCAGACCTACACTCCAGCTTCAGCACAGTCTTTTTATGGAAGTAATTTTGAGGATGAGCCTCCTCTATTAGAAGGTATAACTTACACTTTATGGCCCAGATCCAAAACTCTTCCCAATTTGGGGATAAGCTGAGCAGCAGCGTGTCTATTCCCCACTCCTGAGAGCGCACAGTTGATTTCAAATTCTCATTATTATTTATTTTTAACTGTATTTTGGGGTATGAAATACACGTCCTTGTGTGAACTTCTGCAGTTGTAGAGTTGTGCTTTGCTATGTCATCCCAGCTGTTCTGTGGGAGACATCATCAGTTAAATGGGTAACCTGACCTCATACAGCTCTCGGGATAAAACACCATTTCTCTCGTTGCAAATAACACTTAAATTGCCCATTTCTTGTAAAATAAAGGGACACAGTTGTTTTCAGTTGGTTCTTTGGTTAGAACCCAAATCTTTCATTGCTGAAGAGGAATGCTAGAGGCTGCAGGAATTCCCTGGTGGCACACAGCTCATGCAGAGAGCCAGAAGGGATGGGTAGGTGGTGTCTGATCCAGGGTTTCAGTTTCCAGCTTGTGTCCATCGCTGCTCGGTACCAGAGAACTGGAGAAACTCCCTGTTCCTGGTGAGAGGGAGGTGTTCACAGTACCTGTCACCTACACCTGCTTGTCACACCTCCCACCCTGCTGGGCTGCTTTTCTTTTTGTATTTTTCAAAAAATTATTTTATTTACATAGATGCTTCCCAGGACCTGAGGTTGGCAATTAGTAACTGTGCTCATAACGAGGTTGTGACACACGACTGTGGCCAGGCTGTCTGGATGGGGACTGGAAATCGGATCTGGCTGGAGGGAAACTCCCTGTGATCAGACACTGGGCGTTAAAAGGGGTGGGTGGTTTTTGGTAGTGGACTCAGTGGCTGGTTTATGAAAGAGAAATCCACTGGGAGTAATTAAGGATAGAGGAGGAGAGTACAAACAGAGAAAGTACTTTGCACTAGAAACCCTGGAGCCGCCGGTCACTGAGACTTGGGGAGTGTTTGTGGAATCTGTGTCAGTTCTCAGTCCTCTGGTCACCACAGGATGGTATCTGGGGGAGATTTAAAAGTGGAGAGGTGGGGAAAGCTGAGAGTGAAGCAAACGTGGGTGACAGGAAGGGACAAAATGAAATAACTCTGCATAATTGTTTTCATGTAACTTGCAGAATTGGGGATCAATTTTGACCACATCTGGCAGAAGACACTAACAGTGCTGCACCCGCTGAAAGTAGCAGATGGCAGCATCATGAATGAGACTGATTTGGCTGGACCAATGGTTTTCTGTCTAGCTTTTGGAGCCACGTTATTACTGGTAAGCTATTAATTACCAAATGTTACTGTTTGTGCTTTGGTGTTCTTGGAAACACTGGGGAAAAAGCCAAGTGACCTGTAGGCTTATTGGCAGGGGGGCCAAAACCAGCACATCCTGACCAAGAATTTGTAGCTGGATGGAAGGTGAGCTGGGGCTTCACACCTCACTGAGGGCACTTCATGAGGTCACTGTCACTTTACTTCAGTGGCATTTGAGTTCAAGTCTTTGGGCTTGGTTTCTGCATGGCAATTATTTCAATTTGTGTTTCTTTTCATACTTTGCTTTTGAGGAGTACGACTCCTCTTTGTCACAGGGGTGGCTGTGACCCCTGTTCTCAGATTTTTACTGGTTTGGGGTTTTTTTATAGCTAGAGATGTTTTGCTTTCAGAATCATACCTTTTTGCAGTGACTCTTTTATCTTCTGTCTTATCAGGAATCAGAACAATGGACATACTAAATATCTGAATATTTATCTCATTTCACTAACTAGGAGTTTATTTTTTAACTCTTACTGTGTTTAGCATCTGAATCTATTTCTCTGTTTTGTTTGGTTGGATTTCTTTGCTCAGTACTCTTTGTTCATTGTTCTTTACTGCTGTTCAAGGGGCAAGGAAACTCAAAATTCATGTGTAAGAACATGGTTTCATAAGTCCTGGTGCATTAGGCTCGACTTTCAGTGTCGAGAGGCAGTCTGATAAAACACTTCCAAACTAAACCTGCTTTCGCATGGTTTCTACTTCTTAACAGGTCAGCAGCTGTTGAAGCCTGGAGGTTTTTTTAGTTGAGCTTAATTGAAATAAGATTGTGTTTTAATGACTCAAAAGTGTCAATTATGGAATGACAGAGTAGCAGTAAACAGTCTTCCTTGTCATTGAAAGCTTCAGTATTTTTAATCATCTTTTTCCCTTGAATGTCTCCAGGCTCTGCATTTAATTCTTGCCTGAAATTTCACATTGCTCTGACACTTGGAACACCGTGTTTTGGTACCCAGGGGACTTTAAGCCTACTTTTATAAGTATCCTTTATTTATGGAATTTAGGCCAGTAGAATTCACGACCATGTTTCTAATGGATACATTTGAATGTTCTTTTCCTCAGAAATTATCACTTTCTCCCATGTGCTGTTTTTTAAAGTACATTGAGTGTGACGAAAGAAAACAAGCTTAGCCCAGCAAAAAGCTGAAAGCAGGTGTGGTGGTTTTCTGCAGCGCTTGGGGAAGAATGTGGCTGGGTTATTAACTAAACTTAGTGTGGAAGTTAATAGTGAGAGACGGAGTTTGAGGCTCCACATCATCGTGGGGGTCAGTGACTGCACGGCCCCGTGTTCCCGCAGGGGTGGGGTGGGCACCACGCGAGGGAAGTGTCGACCTCATTGTGGGAAAAACACGATGATGTAGGATATGTACATTGTGAAATCACAGAATATTAGGGATTGGAAGGGACCTCAAAAGATCATCCAGTCCAATCCCCCTGCCAGAGCAGGAACCTAAATGAGATCACATAGGAAGGTGTCCAGGTGGGTCTTGAATGTCTCCAGAGAAGGAGACTCCACCCCCTCCCTGGGCAGCCTGTCACAGGACTCTGTCACCCTCACTGTAAAGAAGTTTCTTCTCAAGTTTAAGCAGAACCTCCTGTGTTCCAGCTCACACCCATTGCCCCTTGTCCTACCATTGGGCATCACTGAGAAGAGCCTGGCTCCATCCTCCTGACATTCACCCTGAACATATTTATAAACATTAATGAGGTCTCCCCTCAGTCTCCTCTCCTCCAAGCTAAAGAGCCCTAGCTCCCTCAGCCTTTCCTCAGCAGGGAGATGCTCCACTCCCTTCATCATCTTGGTGGCAATAATGCACTTATTACAGGACTTTAGCTCTGGGCTTGTTCCTCACTTACAGTTTTCTTGGTCTTTAAACACTGCTTCTGTAAATATTATTATTGCAAGTCATCAGAGAAAATCAACATGAGAAGTTAGTTGATTAAGCCCTAAAGAATTCGTAGGCTTTTGCAGACCAGATCAAAGAAGAAGAATAATTTGATCAAAATCTGTTCATCAAGATACATAAAGTTCGGATAAACTTGCCTCTGGAGTGCCTGGAATATACAGGTGTCCTGGAATTCAGGTTGTGGGAAAATAACTGTTAAATTTGAATGTAGGAGTTGAGAGTGGGGAGACAGTGGGGAAAATCGAGGTGTTCCCCACTCCCCTTTGTCTGCGGGAGGCGTTGCTCCTTCAGGAAGCTGACACACGTTCCTCTGCTTGGCTTTCAGGCTGGCAAAATTCAGTTTGGTTACGTGTATGGAATAAGTGCAATCGGCTGTTTGGGGATGTTTTGTCTCCTGAACTTGATGAGCATGACGGGTGTCTCGTTCGGCTGCGTCGCCAGTGTCCTTGGATACTGTCTCCTCCCCATGATCCTACTGTCTACTTTCGCCATTGTATTTTCGTTGCAGTAAGTACATAAACTTTATACTTTGGTGATCGGTTCCTCTCTTATCAGGTGGTGAAGGGAGTTATTAAAAGGAATTGTCATATTTGGTGATGAAGCTGCATAGAATTTGAATGTGACAGGAATTAGTAAGTGTGAAAACATAAATATCAACATATCAAAACATAAATATCTTTCGGTATTTACTGGATGGAAGATAAGTGAATAATGGATAAGTGAATAACAGTTTTCAGTTAATTAAATACATGGACTCAAATAACAGTATTGAGTTTGGTTTCAGTCAGCTCTGAATCTGTCAGATCTCGGGACCTGTGAAGTCTAAAAATAATTGTAATTTAAGATAAAATTTGACAAACTGACCGTGTGATTCCTCATAGTACGAAATTAGGAACTGAAAAGAAAGTACTTGCTACAGCTGCATTACTCACCGCTTCCATGGGCACAAAGTTAATTTGAGGGGGTTTTATGCTGTCATAATTGAATAATATGGTTCTGAGGTCTTTACTGCAACTCTGTTTCATCCTAAAAGTCAAAGCTAAAAGCTAAAATTCATCTTAGAATCTGTAAAAGGTGTTAGAAGGAGTCCAGCTGTGACTGACAGGAATTCTCTTTTAATTTCTGTCTTTTCAGGGGCATGATGGGGATTATTCTCACCGCTGGAATCATTGGCTGGTGCAGCTTTTCTGCTTCCAAAATCTTTATTTCTGCCTTAGCAATGGAAGGACAACAACTTCTAGTAGCATACCCCTGTGCTTTGTTGTACGGAGTCTTTGCTCTCATTTCTGTGTTTTGAATAGACTGTCCAAACTAAACTGTGGGACTCCAGTGGGCCAAAATGAAAACATCCCCTTGGAACAGGACGTGGACCAGAAGCAGCTGCAGATGACTGTCGAGTGTTGCTATCATGAACCTTAGACCCCTTTTGAATCATCTGGAACAATGAAAACACGTGTCTCGTGTTGACTTTTTTAGGACTTTGAATACTGTTTCCAACTGACCTGAGGTGTCTATAGCTTTAATAAGTGTTCATGCTTATCAAGTTAATGTCATTTCTTTCCCATTCCTATATCTTTAGAAAAGTAACTTTCGGTTGTTTATTTGAGGGTTGGGGGGTTTTTGTGTTTTGTTTCTTTTATTTTATTTTTTAGGGGAGGGAGGGAGAAGGATTGCAGTTATAAATGGAGAGATTTTTATGAGGAAAAGTTAATAGAGCTGCGGACAATGTAGATTTGGGATGCTCCTTGATAAATCTGCAGTGATAAAGAACCTATTTCCTGTCCCCTCTTACCAAAAGCAGAATGCACAAACAAACACAGGCAATTAGAGCATTTTCTATATTTTAACAAATATACTCTGAAGCTCTTTGGTCTCGTTTACTTGTTCATTTGATGTGATAGTATTTCAGGATTTAAGATACTTAAATTATGAATTAGAAAACAGATGCTTAAAAGTTAAAGGGATCTGTGATTCTGTCACACTTGAAATAGGAATACATTGGGATGTCTGAGTAGCTCTGTGTTAACTTGGATTTCTGAAGGTGACTTCAGCCAGTTTCTTTTCCTAATGGTGCACATACCAGTAGATGAGGAGTAATCTCTTTTGCAGTACTTCCAAGAAAAACACCATTTTGAAAATGTTATGCTTTGTCAGTATTGTAGTTACTGTAAAATAATTTAAGGCATATTGATTAAATTTTCCTTAAATTTTGAAAAAAGGTGTTTGATTTTTATAATCTTTCTTTTTTTTATTGGAGTTCAGTTACTGAAAGAGAATCTTCAATACTGAAGCGAAATTGTACTTAAAACTGTATTCAGTTAGTGGATTTGATACTTGCTTCAGTCACAAATACTTTATCTTACGTGAGAAGTGTCTAGTTTGTGATGTTAGTCACTTACCAGAAGTCCTACAAGCATAAGAAGTGGGAAAGCAAAAATTAGTTCTTCATATAAGCATTTGCTAATCCTTAAAATAAGCAAGAAGAGGATACAGCCGTGTTTTAACTCGTACTGGGGAGGGGGGTTATGTATGTAGGTAATAATTCTCTGCCCCTGCCTTGGAAATGAAGAAGCTCTAATAAAGTGCTGGATTGCAATACCATTTCTGCAGCAGTTTAATCCAAGGGGTTTCATGTCGTTGAATTTACTCCAGGTGTTAGTCTGATGTTCCTCCGTCAGGTCCGTGGAACCAGCTGTTCACAGACGTGGAGAGTTGAATCCCTGGTCAGAGGCGTTATGTTAACACCTGGCGAGGCTGAATGTGGGGGTGCAGCTGCAGAGGAAAGCTGACAGTGATACAGGAGTGGATGATTTCAAAGGCTCAGCACACGTTCTTGTTCACTCTTCATTCTGCTAAATGAAGAGTTCACTTTTTGTTCTCCTAAAATACTTTCCTAGAGCAACCAGAAGCTCCTGGCGAGGTTCTCCTTTGTTGGCCAGAGCCAGCTTTTGCTGTGTCACTGGGAGCTGTGGGAAGTGTCCTGTGAGTGTGAAGCCTTTAAGAAGCAAACACTGATGCACAAAACCGTTCTGACCTGTGTTATGTGCTGCAACTGGCTGTTGCAATGAATTCGAAAACTCACAGGCATAAAAAAACCTTCCATTTCCTTCCAGAGGCGAATTCAAGAGCCCAGGTAATTTTCTGCTTCAGTACGTGGTTACAAACCATCACCCTAAATACAAGTACCGAGTTGATTTTATTGAGCAAAATGTTTGGCTCTGTATTTTGTAGCCCTGGGTTCTTTGGATTAGCCGATCACGTCTGCCCTGGCGCACAGAGTTCTTGCTCTTTTTAATGAAGAACATTACCTGCTGACAGAGCATGATGTCCTGTATTTGTGCAAATAAATTACAGTGATT
Source organism: Antrostomus carolinensis (assembly GCF_000700745.2). Classification (NCBI taxonomy): domain Eukaryota; kingdom Metazoa; phylum Chordata; class Aves; order Caprimulgiformes; family Caprimulgidae; genus Antrostomus; species Antrostomus carolinensis. Next base: position 8,323 of record NW_010335971.1, read on the forward strand.
ACCTTTACTAATGAGACCTAATTAAATACAGAATTGTTCTGGTAAGTACAAAAGCTCACATACTTTTGAGCACATCGGGTTCCAGTACTGAAATATTGTATTTTTGTGAAGCTCACCTTGCACATGCACACGTGCTTCATTTCTTACAGCCTGCCCTGGCTCTGGAGACGGCTGCCGGGGTGGTGACCTGTGTGTTAAACTGCCACAAATAACCTGTTCTGTCACCTCACCGCGAGTAAACCGAGTGCAGAACATTCAGATTAACCTGTCTCTGTGCAGCACTGGCAACACAGCTGCTTGGTTTGGGAAGATGGTGTGAGAAGGTCTTTATTTAGATATATATGTCCATAAAGTCCTTAAAGACACTGCATGTCCTCAAGCAGTGAGGTTTGACCGGTGAGTTTTGTGTTCCTCAGCTCACGTGGAGAATGGAGCAGTGAATTTCTAACTGGTCTCTCGGGAGCAGGAGAGAAGCGGATGGGAGCAGAAGGTCAAAGACTTGAATTCATAGATGACTTTATAAAAACACACTGTTAACGTCTAGACTGGTAGTCTTAAATATCCTCAATTTGTGGAACATTAATTAATGGGATTCCATTGACTGTGTTTATTGCCTTTCCAAAATCAATTCCATTGATTTTCTGTAATAGTGTTTTATCCAGTTGTGTTTCAGATGATTTACTTTTGCCGTCACACGGAATGACAAGCTTGGATGCTGTAATTCTTCACTCCCACATTTTCCTTCATATTTAGTAGGACTTTTTTTTTTTTTACTTCTGAAATCTGAACTCTCCTCCACAGTGTAGTTGACACATCCTGCCTTTGCTATCCTTTTAAAATTTAGTTCAATAACGTCCCTCTTGGAACTAAAACAATTTATTTACAGAGTCTATGGGATTAGAAGAGGGTTTTTTAAAAAACATTTGTTGTTTAGGAGTTACCAGCCCTGATGCCTCAGGATGTGAGGGTCTGAGATTATTTATTGTGGTTATCCTCGAGCGTCCTGTGAGCTGGGGAGGGTCTGTTGTTCTGGTTTGTGGATGAGGAATGCAGGAAGGAGATGTATATAATTTGTGTAAGTCCTGCTGCATTTGATCACATTTATTTCAGCAAAACGTAACAGGATATTTCTCCAGGGGGAAGTTCTCAGTCCAGCTCTCTGGGACACAGTTTACAAGTGGGAGGAGGTTTTGTGATTGGGAAGTCTGTTGCTTGTGTTTGCCAGCTTTGTGTTTTCCCCGTGGAAGCCAGCGGGCCGGTAGCTGACCAGCAGCCCGTGCTCTGGGAAGGGCTGGAAGCGTTGGGCTCTTCAGGGCATTGGTTTTTTTTCTCCTATGATTTCTTTGCTTTATTGCAGGAAGCACTGACACTAGAGAAGTGAGGATTGTCTGGCCCCCCTCAGCAATGGTGCAGTGGAAGATGGTCTAGAATTAGACCCTACTCCTGGAACGGGCCTCTCCAGTGGTGCTGTAACTGGGTGTCTTTAGGAAGGAGGGTGTCGCTCTGTTTCTTTACACGCTGAACTCCACCACATCGTTCTTGAAATTACCAGAATACATTCCTGTTCATTTTTTTTCCCAACATTCTTGCTTTTCTGCTGTCAGCATAGGAAAATCTAATCATCTTGGATACCTGCCTTACCTACTGACCTACCAGACCCACTCGCTTTTCAGCCATGGAATTTGCATCTGCTTTCGTGCAAGAGCTGAAGCCAAAGGGAAGAAGAATTCTGCGTGTCTGTTGGGAAGACGACCCAGTTCCTCTCTCCACTGCACACGGCCGCTGCCATGATGTGAAGTTACCATCAGGCTTCAAACCAGACCCTGCCACGGGCACTCCTTACCTCCCTGTGTTTTCTCAGATCTGGAGAATAATGATTTACTGCTGAAGAGGAGTCGGGAAAACTCCCTCTCTCTAGACTGCCCATTCCCCGGCACGAAGCGTCGGGCAGCTCCTGCAGCACAGGGTGTGTTTTTCCCTCTGTGAGCGGGGGGTTGGCATCTCGGGTAGCTCAGTGCCTCACAGGAGCCTGTCTCACCTCTGAGACCTGCGCAGGGTTTCCTCTGGCACGGCTTGTCGAGGGTGAGCCTGTCAGGAGGAGGTCACTGGAGACACACAGGTTAATGGTCCAGCTCCGCGCCAGTCCCAGCATTTTTTGCCAGAGTCTTTCCAGGCCCGTTGGCAGCAGTGCCAGTGAAGGTTTATCTTCAGTGGATTTTATGAATCCAAACTCGAGGCCGTTTGGGCCCCAGAGTAAAATCCAGACGTTCTTACTCGGGGTGTGATTTATCCTGCTCCGGTGGGTGCCAGCTCCTCAGTTCTTTTTCAGGCTGAATTCCCATTTAGCTCAACAGGAGACTTAGTTGAATCAAGAAGATGAATATTTGGCCAATAATTATGTCAGGCAAATCTGGACAAATATCCTCATTTACAAACAAAGCTGCCAGGCTGGGACACTTGGCGGGTACCTCTGCTCCTCCTCTCAGCGTCAGACCTGAGCGCTGCCCAGCCCCCCGAGCCTGTGCTCCGACCAGCCACGTCCACAGAGAAAAGGGTTTTGGTGTTGATAGATCAATGCCAGCTCCTTACCTCAGAAACAAACAGAGCCTGAGAAGTATCTTCATAGAGGCCTTTCGTTTTAGTAAAGGATACAATCTGCAGAAGTGAAAATCCATCTTAAAAACTTTGTGTATTAACCTGTTCATGTTCAGTCACCGAGGAAAACTGCAGGTCATGTTGTCCTCATACCATCCAGACAAACACTAAAGACTCATGACAGGTTATGGAGGGTTTTAATGAGTTCAGTGCCTTTTTCTCTCTTTATTTAATCTTCACTTTATTGATATGAGTCAATCTGCTGGTTGTTTTAGTGGCTACTTCAGATGTTAATTGTCAATAGGAAGAGGTAACGTAGCACCTTGGCAAGGCTCTGCTGGCAGTGTGGCTGCTTTCGTGAATCAGAGAGAAATGTTTAAATTCAGGGTGACCTGATCATTCTGGTGTTTTGTCCCAATTAAAAATTGCTGGTTCAGATGAGGTTAGGAGAGCTGAAGTGTGCAGTGTCTGCACTTCACTATTGCCAACAGCAGATGTCACATTACTTGCCACTCTGATTTCTTACAGATTCATTTAGCCAAGTTCTGCCAAATACCCATTTGGTTTGTTTTAAAGCTCTGAGCCTGCGAGGTACGGAATTACCACCCTCTGCCTCAAGAACCTTTTCCTCATGGCCAACCTCACCCTCCCCTGCCACATCTTCCTGCCATGTCCTCTGCTCCTGGCATTCGTTGGTGGCCAGAGAGAAGAGATCAGCGCCTGCCCCTCCTCTTCCCCTTGGGAGGAAGTTCTAGACCCCCATGAGATCTCCTCTCAGTCTCCTCCAGGCTGAACAAACCGAGTGAGTTCAGTCACTTAGTTTGGTTCTCCAGGGGAAGCCCCTTCCTGTGGGTCCCCCATTATGGGACTGGTTGTGCCAATGCAGCCAGCGGTGAAGCTCCACCTGGGAGAGCAGCCAGGACCCAGCCTGTGGGCTGAACGTGGAGCTCTCTGCTCTCCCCCCAGGTTTGTGATGCTGCCCGTTGGATTCACAGCTGCACTTTGTCCCCTTGGCCGCCTCCGTGGCTGCCTGTTCCCACATCCCCCTCTGCTCTCGGCTGTAGGAGGTTGGTCTGGACAGCACCCAGAGAAGTCCAGCACCTGGTGTAAAGGTGAGATGATCTAATTTCTGACAGGTAGGTCTGACCTTCCTTTAAAACTCCAGCTGGAGGGAAATGGCACAATCTCCCTTGAACACCTTGTCAGTGCTTTGCTGACTTTATGATTAGAAAATGGTCCATGATGTCAGCCTGATTTCTTCCCATTTCTTCTCCCTTTAATGCACTTTATTATTACTATTCTACCCACAGTAGACATGAAAGACAGTTTATTCTCCTCCTTTTGGCAGCAACCTCTTATATAATGGTGAACTGGTTCTAATTTCCCCTGTCATTCTTCTCTTTCCTTGAAAAAACCTGTTTGACTGTCCACTGCAGTCCCCAAATCCTCTTCTGCAGAAACGCTACTGAGCCCCATCTTGTTTATGGGCATTGACTTTTCTTCTTTAAAACAGCATTGTGCACTGTACTGCATTCCATCTTAACAATTCACATCACTTCTCTAATTTATGCAGATCAATTTGATCTCTGATCCCATCTCAAAGTGATTGCAATGCCTTCCACTTTGCTATCATCTTTAAATTTCAGCCCCCAAGCTGATGAGAAGAGTCAGTAGTGCAGACTGAGGGTGGGCTGTATCTCCTGTGGTTAGTAGTGATGCAGTCGTCATCCTGCACTCATGTTTCAGCCTTTGTAGGGAGTTTTTCTGAACTGTGTCTCTTGTCAATCACGGTGTCACATCTGCTGCTCCCCTCTCTTTAAGAAGCCCGGTTACCTGGGGAAGATAACTAGGTTTTCCTAACCTGCTTTCTCTGGTACAATCCCATACTGGCTGTTTGTCATCACCTCGTTTTCTTCTATGTGTTTACAGACTGATTCTTTTAATTATTTTCCAGCCTCCTTATAGGCATTAACTATAATGTTCCTCAGGTCCTTCTCTTGAAAACTGCTTTATTTGTCCCTCCATAACAACAGTGTTTGTGGCCCCAGCCCCACACTGGCTGCGCACGTTCTCAAGGTGGTTGCAGGTGGCTGAGCAGTTGCTCTGTCCAGTTCCCTGAGAACCCTCCAGTACCATTTAACAACCCTCCGTGGACACACAGTTCACAGAAATAGTTTTAACCTTTTAAGGGTTTAAATGTTTGGTCACAGCTGGTGTTTTGGGGAGGGCTCACACAAAAAGGGTGCATTAACCTCCTTATCCGCGTGCGGCACTTGCTTTCCTTCCCTGCAAGTGATGGTCATGGGCTTGGCTTTTGCTTTTTGTTCCAATATGTTCATAGAAACTTTTGTTAGTCTTGTTTCCAGCTTTGTTTATTGATCACTTATTGCTCTTCCTTTTACCTCAGCATAGGCTGCTTATTTTTTCATCATCTTTACTAGAAGAACACGCATCAAATTTTCTTTGATGGCCTCATTTACCATCATCAACCATTGAGATGTTATTTAGAGAAGAAGCTGAAATAATCAGAAGAGAGTATTATAAAAATAACCCTCCATATTTTAACCTCCTCAATGCCTTTCAGACATACAGCTTCACCGCCAAGTACCTGGGCTCGACTTCAGCCTTTGAATAGATGCGGAGCGGTGGCTTGGAGAGCTTTTGGATTACACAACACGTGAGAAGAGGGTCCTTGTTTGGCTTTGAGTTGTTGTTTGTTTGGAGGAATATTTGCTCGGTCCTTTGCAAATCAGGTCACTGATGTTAGCAGCCAGCCTTGAGTTGAACAAAGCTGGGAATTAACTGGCCAGAGTTCAGTTAATCCATTGGAAAATGGGATTGCTAATTCCGGAGCTGCTGCAATCTGGGGATGGGGATGGGGGTTTGTTTGCGGGCAGAGGGAACCAGGAGGAGCAGAGCAGAGCAATGTGGGTTTTAGCAGCAGCTACAGGTAAGAGCTGTGCTACGAGTGGAATCTGTGTGTGCAAGTCATCAACCCAGAGCTTTTCCCATAAAAAAATGTGCCCTTCAGTAAAGCAATTAAATCATTTAATTACATTTTATTTGAATGAAAGCCACAGCAGTTGGGTTGTTCTTAAAAGCTAAAGAATGAAAAGGGATCTGTGAGTTTAATCTTGGGTGGAAAAAGGAAGCCCAGGGTATGGATTTCCCTAGCAATGATTGGGTAACAGGAACATCTGCTTGATGAGCTGCAATCAGCTTCGGTGCTTTCTCTGGCCATTTCCCACTCTCCTGGAATTCTTACAATCTAAATCCTTTTATCTAAACTCGATGTACTTAACCATCCTGTAACAGTGGGTTTGATCTGGAGGCTGGGATTTCACAGCTGTGAGTCGGTAACAGCTTTCTGAGGGACGCGGATGGTTCATGTTAACGTAATTCGGTGTCTTTTAGGCTGAATGCATTTATTTATTCACATGTTTACACAATCAAGATAACAATACCGATGTCATGGGGTAGCTTATTTCTCTTCATTTATTTAATGTTTAAATAACATTATCTGCTTTAAATACCAAGGTTTGCATGGGCTTTTTCTGTTGCTTTTTTAATTGAACAGGCCTCTCGTTTCCCTCAGTCTCTGATGACTTCACTGTCATATCTGAATAAAGCATCAGAATTAAATTTTAAATATGCATATTGACAAAAGACAAGAAGATCATAATTATAAATGATTGATTGGTCCAAGCCCACATCATTGGATTAATTCTTCCCTCCTTCGCACCGCTGTTAATTTGCAATAAATTTGCAGCAATCAAGGGATCTGAACTCGTGTGGTAAGTATGAAGATCTTAATGTTCTGCCTCAGCTTTAATTGAGCTTAAAAGGCCTAATTCTGCCTCAAATCTATTCTTATTTTTGTTTCAGACCTGGAGTGAATGTAGAATTTAGATTTGAAAATGATCTTCCTACCACATAGTAGCTGGTGATGGTTTTCCCACCCGGTCGTTGCTCCCAGTACCGGGCAGACGGGGGGTGCGGGCGGGGGGCTGCGGGGTTAGAGCGGGTCACTTCCACACGTGCACCTAGGGAATGGGCTTATATTTTCCACATGTTACTCCTATCCCTTCTCTGGAGGTTCATTGCAATTATACAGTCATTTATTTAGAGAATGCCAGGAGGGGATAAAGCCACAAAAGGTCTCAGAGCTTCAGAGTGAGGTAAATGTAATGTATTTAACAAATACTGATGGAAAACGCAGGAAAAGGGAGAGGGAAAACACATTCCCTGGCTATGAAGTTGTTGGAGTAAGAGTCAGGAGCGCTGCTCAGTCGGGAGTATTTTCTTGGCTTTTCCCTGAATAAATAAATCACTGCAGCCTACACAGTGGACGTGGTGATATGTAGTAAATTCCACCTTGGAAGCCCTCAAAAAAAAGAAAAAAAAGAAAAAAGAAAAAAGTCAAAAAGAAAAGAGGAAAAAAAACCCCAACCAAACCCCAAAACAACAACAACAACCAAGGAAAAACCCCACCCCTCCGTTCTCCTTGGTACTTTTTGCATTCTCTATCTCTCAGATAGTTTTACCAGACATCCAAAACTTTACATGTTTAAAAAATAGAGTGAATTCACATGGTGCAGAGCCCACTGGCAGCTCATCCCCAAACTGTGCCACTGCCCAGCGCTGGTTCTCACAGCAAAGCCTCGCTGGCAGGATTAAACAAAACCCAACCACCAAAACACAAAACAAACCCCCCAAAATCCAAACCAACCCCTCAGAAACCCACAAAAAATCCCAAGCCAAACGCAAGCTCAGGAGAGGAACAGTGGGTTAATTTGCCATTAAATCAAACAATTAAGTTGTGATTCTGTATTTCCATTTGGATCACAGAAGCACTAAAAGCCACCGTCAGCTGAACTTCTGTAACTGCCCAGCAGTCCTACCAAATATTCCTTCTTTCATATTTTCAAATAATATTAAAGTAATTTATCTCTGTCATTAATTATATGCAAGTGTGGGAAGTGTTCGTAATCTTCACAATTCACAATAATTAAAAACTATCCGGTTTTGAGTAGCACAAAAATATTCAAATTAGGTTATTTCAGATCAGGTTTTTAAAACCAAAGAAAACTTTCCCACTGTCATTAAAATATATCCTAGCGACACTGTACAGCACCCACAGCTCACAGCCAGAACTGTGGGTCAAGCTGATATGAAAAACATTGTTTTTCAATAATACAGCAATTCTGCCACTCAATGCCCTGGTCTGACTGCGGAGTCCAGCTCTGGCTGAGAAACTCGTTTGACTGACCGGAAGGATCTCACCGGCTGAAACCCAACAGTTTCATATCCTGGGGATCCCGATGGATTTCAAATACCAGAGGTAAGGAAAAAATAAAATAAAAATAAAGTCTTTAAAATCCCCTGTCCCCTTCCCCCGCCAGCCCAGAGCGATCCCCTTCTGTGCTGAACCTCGGCTGCTTTCAAAGGCTCTGCTGCTCTTCCAGGGCCTCGGAGGGAGGCACAGCATCCCTGAAGGGAGAAGGCATCTGCTGTAAGTCATGATCAGCTCCCCTTGAGCCTGGGCACTTGGAAATGTCTTAAATAGATGTTAGAGAAATACAACAGTCCTTGTCCTGATGCAATGGGTAATTAATTGCCTTCACTCATTTGTAGGGATTTTTGCTCCTATCCTGATTATTTTGTCTGAGGGACTCTGCACACTCTGTGTGTGCAGCTTTGTTTGAGGAGACCCTGATGTTTTCCTGCTGTAAGTATCCCCAAAGCCCTCACCTCCAGCTCTCCCCACTCCTGCCTCCAGCACACTGAGTTGTTTTCACTCGGGATTGCTGAGCAGCCAGTGAATATCGGCAGAGGCCATTCCTTGTTCCTTCGTTGTTTTCAAAGCAAATACAGGCAGAGTTCTAGACCCTGGAGAACATACAGCTGAGATGATTTAGAAATGGTGAAGTGCTGGCAGCAGCTAGATAATACTCGTTAAAAACATCAAGCTGAAGAGCTGAAACCTCTCTGTGGTTCAGACAGCAATTCGGCTGGCGGTGTGTGGTAGGGGAGTTTTTTTCCATGGAAACCTGAAGTGTAATCCCCCAAACAACTCACTTCACACGAATGTGTATGGGCTGGATGTTTAGATACCACCCGGCTCTGTTAGTCTGGTTGCTATGGGCCTGGTTTCTTGCCCATACAACCTTTGATTAATCCACTAACCATGGCGAGGAGCTGAGGACGGGTGTACGAACACACCATATGCAGTGTGCTGGGTAGAGATGGGCTTGTTAGAAGCAGAATTGCTGCTTGTTTCTTCCAAGAAGCTCTGGCAGCATAAACAGCCTTGGCCAGTGCTTGTAGACTCTCTCAATCCCCTCCACCCCGCTGCCAAGATTCCTCATCCCGGATTTTTTATCAGCCCTTGTCCCCACCCCACCGCTCGGTGCTGGAGCCGGCTCATGGTCCGCCCAGGTTACAGCACATCAGCTCCAGCCTGAGGAACGTTGCTCACAACTTGGTGTGGGCACGTGCAACGTGAAAAGCCAGCTGTGCCCAGCTCAGGCCTTTGCAGCTTTTTTCTACTATCATCAAGTTTCTTTTACTCACAGCCTGTGGCGAAGCGAGGTGGTGAATCTTCAGATGATGCATCTTGGCAAGGGCGTTGACTTTCAAGCAGAGGAGTATCCCATGAATGCAGCACTTAATGAGGCTTAGAAAGCCACAAAGCTTCATGAATTACAATTCTGCTTCTGTTTCCTCCTACTATAAAATGCCCTTTCCCTTTTTACCAGTCTCAGTCAATCCAGTTTACAAGGATGTTGGTGAATTATTATCACCTCTACATCACAGAGGGAGAAATTAGAATAGAATCATTTTGGTTGGAAAAGACCTTTAAGATCATCAAGTCCAACCATAAATGTAACAACTCCAAAAAAACCCAACAAAGCCAACAACTGAGATGGGAAGGGGAACGATTTATCTGGAGGACACCCAGCAGGCAATGCAGGACCCCAGCCTAGACCCCCAGTTCTGCTGAGGAAACAAAACCAGAACAAAAGTGTATCTTTACCTTTTGGTCATTAATCCATACCATTGCCAGCAACTGATCTGCATCCTTCTCTGAACCAGTAAACTATTTTTAATGGCTATATTTATGTCGCTGTGGTTCTCAATACTTCTCTCTGTTCTCAGCCTTTATTTCAGCCTTCCACTGTGGGATCTGCCTGATCAGACAGACGCTGGTAATGCTGATGTAGGTGTATGAGTAAATCATTTGAGGCTTTAGAGACAACGGGAATAAACAGGCTCTAGAAGGCACATTTCTCAAAGTAGGTGACCATGACAGGTCAGATGAGTCAGACCCTTTGACCGTAAAGGCCAGCCAAGGGGACACAGACAGGAGCCCTTGTGTGATGAGCCCATCCCGAGGAGGATGAGGAGGAGGAGGATGAGGTACAGAGATGGCTGGTAGCACGGCTGGCTCACATCCAGCACATACCCAGTTTTCCTCTCGAGAGGGGATCTCCTGTGCCCAGCAGCCTCCTGCTCCTCAGGGAACTGCCACTGGGCCTGGGGCCATGGCTGAGCTCAAGCTGGCTGCTTGAAAACGCTGTGTCCTGCGGATTCGGGCTCCGTGGTCACTTGGGTGAGGGTTTTGACAAGGACACTGGGGTTTCCTTAAACCTCACACTGGTGTAAAGTGTGAGCATGGTCAGAGCATCCCTGACCTCAAATCTGTATTTCACCCAGGAGAACCTGCTTCCCAAAGTTACTTTTTGGCCTTACTATCTAGCCAAAATATCCTGAATATTTAAAATAGAGGATTGATAAAGGAAGGATGCAGAGCAAATATGATTTTCCTGCAAACCTGCTGGTGACAGTGGTGGGGACACTGATACAGGCAGCGGGAGGAATGCTAAGACCATTCCAGAGCAGACCTCCAGCAATGTTTAGACTCCATCATCGTCCTCTGTCAACAATACTTGACTGAGCAAAGTTGGGGACCCTCATTTCCATGTGCCACTAGATGGCAATCTGTCCATACCGACTCATTTCAGCTGCTCTGACGCTGGCTGGACCATGGGATCCTCTCCCCAGGCTGCTGGATACCTTCTGGGCAGTGCCAATGCCGGCTGGTGGGTGCCCGAGCTGGCTGGTGGGGCTGGGGGACCCGGACCGAGGAGCTGCTCTGCTGACCCCCGGGGCTGCTTTAACTTAATTTGGTTAATTTTCAGCTGAACCGGTTCCCTGATCCCAGACTTGTGCTGGGGCCACATGAACAGGGGACAAGGAATGGCGGGGGTGTCACGACAAGCCCGAGCATCCTCTTCAGCGGTGTTGGGTGACTTTGTGACCCAGCAAATAGATATTCGAAGTAGGGAAGCTATTTTAAGAACACTTGCTAATATGTTGGAGCACAAGGAAAGAAATCCTCGCTTTGCTCTGTGAATTAGCAAAAGTTTCCATCTGCTGCTGCCTGGCTTCCATTTTTACCCCAAACTCCATTCTTCTCCCTGGTGTTTGCTGTTTCTGCTCCTTTCCTGGCAAATAAAGCTCAGACACGTCTCCAGGTGGCACCAGGTCCTACAAGATCTCGGTGGATCACTTGGCTCTGCTGCTCTACCTCTGATTTCACATCTCACAACAAATGTTGTCTGGTACCAGAATACAGTCCCTCAGCACGCCGGGGTGTTTCGGGTGCTGTGTGCACACAGCTCCTCCTCCTCCTTTCCAACAGAAGCTAAAAATTCTGTGTAACAACACTAAAAAAAAAAGAAAAAAAAAGAAAAAAAAAGAGGAGGGTGGAGGAAAATAATGATATTTTGGCCAACTGCCACTTCACTTAGCAGGGAAAAGTTAATGGCTGTTCTAGTGACCTCCACAGTCGCTGCGCTCATTTAACCAGTTACACTTAATTATGCTGAGTAATATAAAAATTCCATATGTTCTGTGAGCAAATTCCTCCTTGGTCTATGGAAACCAGAGATCCAGCAGAGGCAGGAAAATGCCTGTGCCTGACAGCACAGTCTTATAATCTATTTTTAACTGAATTGCTCCATCTTCTTTGTAAAGGGATAACACTTCTTCATCGCCTCTGGCCACAATTAACGTCCCATAATTCAAGTCCAAGAGACATATAAAAACAGACTTAAAGCCAAGCGTTAGCTTTCAAGCAGAGCAAATAATTTTGGAGAAGATCAGTATTTTCTATACTTCAAACTCTTTTCACTGATTTAATTAAAGTCCTTCAGTTGCTGGACCATGGGATGTGCTTTCTCCAGCCACACCCTGTGTTTGGGTCCATCCCAACTTTGCCAGGAGCCCAGCTCAGTGCCATCCCCAGAGCTCCTCCATACTGGTTTGAAATGGTAGGAGCATGCAGGAACATTAACCTGCTGTCACTGCCTCTGGTTTATTTTGTTTGAAAATACTACTGTTGTCATTTTTGTTGCAAATAAAGGTGTACAAAACAGAGCAAATGTTTGAAAACATTTAAAAATTGTGTTTAGTGATCATTCAGTGATCTGCTTTGGGCTCAGCATCCACAGCTCCCTTCCTGCAGTTACCTGGTGACCAGGCAGCTCTCGGGAAGCCAAGTGCTGCTTAGGCAGAAGAAATGCACTTCAGATAAAACATGTTTTGAAACAACAGCAGTTTATACACGTGACTAATGCCGAGGAGGCTCTGCAGCAGAAGACCCCATCAAAGCCTTTCTGCAGCCCCTGGATGAGGACCAAAGCACATGGGAATGGTTAAAGCTCTGCTCCATCCTCTCCCCACTTCCCCTGCACCTCCTGGGTTTCCTGCCTGGCAGGACAGGCTTTGGCGAGCCCCTTGTCCCCCACGACCTGCCCCAGCACCACTCTTAGTATCTCCTCCTCCCTTACTGGCAGCCTTGGGGCATTGTGGCTGCAGCAACACCATTATTTACCAGCAGAAATACATATTCAAAAGGTCACACATGCCATCAGAGCAGAAAATGGGTAGGATGATGGCCTGGGAGCTGAGGCAGGACAGCAGCAAGAAGTCCCATTGCTGTCTGCTCCAGGGCCACCCAGCTGCAGCTCAGCCCATTCACTGTGGCAGAGACCTCCAG
>NW_010335972.1:0-3267 GCF_000700745.2 Antrostomus carolinensis
GGGCGCCTTGGAGACTCGAGGCGAAGCAGCAGGGAAGGGGGTGCGAAGGAAGGGAGGCGTGATGGGGTTACCTTCGCATCTGAATTCGGTGGGGTCTTGCTGAAAGACCGGGAGATGCGGCACTGGCTCTGTCCGTGTGTGTGGGGAGCAGGCTGGGAGGTTTGTCTGTGCACAAGGGTGTGGGCACTCATACCCAGAGGTTATGCAGAGGCGTTTGGGCCCTGCGTGGATTTTCAAGGCAGTCACTTACGGGAGGGACTGGAGGGAGGTGAGAATCAAAGGTGCGTGTGCCAGCCGAGGGACAGGCAGAGTAAGGGGTGTCCAGCACAGGAGGGAGGAGCTAGTAGAGACTGGGATTGAGATTAAACTCAACATGTGCCTAGACGGCAAGGGCAGCTTTTTTGGACAGGAGGCGAATCTGAATTAAGGACTGAGAGATAGTGGTTTCAGTGGAATCTTCTGCAGAAATACGGCATAGAGAAAAAAAAGGGGAGAAAGGGTGAAGTTGCTGTGAACCCCCCAAAATCAATAATGGAGAACCCATGGTCTGTCTACTGACAGGCTGAAAGAATGATTAGAGAAGCAAGTAGAAGTCACCAGACCAACCAAAGGCAAGCGTTCAAGAAGAATATTGTTGAAAGAGGTGAACAGATTAAGCAGGGTTTGATTCAGGAGGAATTCTTCAGGCACTCCAATGAGAGTGGTGGCAACAGAGCACAAAGATCTGCAGACCAGGTAATTGAGGAGCCTCAGATCTTGGTTGTGAAGGCCATGTTCATGGAGTCTGTGTGTGAAAGAGAAGGAATATGGGACAATAATCTGAAACACATTGGATCAAGAAGTGGGTTCTTCCTCTTCCACAAAGGAGAGATGAGTGAATTCTTGCACTGCAAGAGCAATAACTAGATGAAAAGATTAAAGAGGAGGAAGGAAAAGTGAACATGTGTGAAAGGGGAACAGTGTGATGTGAAGGGGAATACATTCATTTAGCACAGGAGAGGAGAACAGAAATAGCTGAAGAGGTAGAACCTCAGGACACTGGCAGACGGGGAAGGCAAGCAAAGGAGGTGGAAAAGATGAGGTGAGAAAATGTTTCCCAAAGGGAATGGTTTGAATTCTGTGCAGAGAGTGAGGTCAGCAGGCTTTATGTGTAGGTCCCTTTTGTGTTGGGGAAAATGGGATATAAATTAGAGTTGCATATTAGAAAAACAGATTTGTCACAGAAATCAGCTAGGTCCCCAGATTTCCTCTAGAAGCACTCAACAATACAAAAGCAGCGGCAAAGGAAGGCAGTGTTGAGACTGAATCATGTCAAGGGTTTGGCAGTGAGAGAAAATGAAGGGTCAAGATCAAAGAAGAAAGAGACACGAAGAGCTTCAACAATCAGTGGCATGAAAAGAAAGAAAAGAGAAGGCAGAGAGGGAAAGTCAAAAGCAAATAGTAAAGCATGGTGAAGAATACTGTGGGAAGGCTGAAAAGTTTGTGGGGGGGGGAAAAACATGTTAGAAGAAGGTGCAGTAACAAAAAAATCAGAAAGGCCATAAGACTTGATGAAAGCCTAGGTCTGTGAACCATTTATTTGATCAGTGAAGGCTTCAGTCACATGAGAAGATGAGGATAAAGAATGTGCAGTGGTAAATGGGGCTGGGTAATCAGCTGGGAAGTCACACCACTGGGGATGAGTGTGGGAGGCTGTGCAGAAGTGGAGAGTGAGGTGAAGAAGAGGTAAAATGGAGAGTCCCAAGAAGTGAAATGAAGAAAGCTGCTGAGGAGGGGTTGAGTGAGTGCTGGATGACAGTGCCATGAAAGCAAGAGGAGCACTGAGTGTGATGCTTCCCACTCTTTCACTGACCCAAGGAGTTTGCCTAGCTTGATCTCTTCTAACTTTAAACTCTCAGTCTCTCACAAGATGGCCAGTGGGTCATTCCTTTCTGCAGGCAAGCTAGTGTGTTCTCTCTTTGTGTGTATATATGTATGATCCAGGGTTAAATTAAAACCATAAATTAATTTATAAAAATGCAACTTCATGTGAGTAGGCATTTCATACAAGTATCTTGATGCTCCACATCTCACACTCTATGGCCCTTATAGCAATAGATGCAGTAAATGAGGAGTAACTGTGGTTGTTATTTTACTACATATAAAATGTACAGTAAATTATACTTCAAAAGAGAATTTCCAGAAGTAGTGTAAATGCATGAAACTTCAACTTTATATATAGATGTACTGCTTCAAAGAGACAATTTGCAAATGCCTGTCAAGGAGGCCATATGGAGAGGCTGGCAGAAGGGCAGCTAGTGAACCAGTTATATGTGCCAGGTTCAATTTGTCACACTTTACAGTACTGAGAAATACTTTGTTCTCATTTTGAGAAGGTAAACTGCCATTGGTGAAGATTGAACATACTCCTCAAAATGCATCTTTTACAAAAAGAAAATATCCAGCATACCTGCCCTTAAAGACTGCAACTGCTAGTACGTAATATATCTGCAAGGTATGCAGGAAATACAACAGAGTACAGGTTTAAGGGCAGTTTAAGGGCAGTTAATGACAAAACAAGGGGAAATGGGTTTAAACTGAAAGAGGGCAGGTTTAGATTAGATATTAGGAAGAAGTTCTTCACTGTGAGGGTGGTGAGACACTGGAACAGGTTGCCCAAGGAAGTTGTGGATGCTCCCTCCCTGGAAGTGTTTAAGGCCAGGTTGGATGAGGCTTTGAGCAAGCTGGTCTAGTGGAAGGTGTCCCTGCTGATGGCAGGGGGATTGGAACTAGATGATCTTTAAGGTCCCTTCCAATCCAAACCATTCTATGATTCAAAACATTTTGAACAGAGGGACCCTCCTTTCTCCACTTAAAACACGCCTTGGCCATCAGTCCTTGGGGCTGGAAGACTGATAACTTTCAAAACCGAAGCCTGCCGAAGCTAGGGATGTGGTTATTGCCCTTGGACCACTGCTCCTGTGGCTGTCAGGGAAGAGGGGAAGGTGGAAGCTGTGCTGGCCAGTGCTAAAATCACCTGTTCAATCTCCCGGCCTTTGGTACTGTAAGGCTTCTCAACAGCTTGCCTCAGTTGTGGGAATCGCCCTGCGCCGGCAAAGCGGCAGTTGCTGGATGTGCCAGAACCGACGGCAGCAGCTGCCCAACCCAGGGGTGTCCAGTGCCGGCAGGCGCCGGGCACGGCAGCGGGCAGCCCCACGGCCCCGCCTGCCCAGGCCGCTCCGCTGCTCATGGCTCTGGGGAGATCCAGGCCTTCCCGAGCCCGGGGGC
>NW_010335973.1:0-16600 GCF_000700745.2 Antrostomus carolinensis
CATTCCCTGTCCCCTGTGCTGCTGGGGGAAAAGATAGAGTAATCAGGAGCAAAGTGATTTGAGCCCAGGAAGAAGGGAGGGGTGGGGGCAGGTGTTGTAAGATGTGGTTGTTATGTCTCATTGTGCTACTCAGATGAATGGCAATTTATTTTTCTTCCCCAAGTGGAGTCTGTTTTGCCCATGACTATAACAGCCGTCCCTGTCCTAATTCTAATCTCGTGCCCTCTTTGTTGTGACTCCATCCCATCTCACTGGGTGGGGGAAGTGAGTAGGACCTCATCGTCCTACCGGTGGGTGAAACCACCACTACAATAAATACTGAAAGTTCACAGAAAGACTAACCCTTACTGGTACTTAGCCTGTGTTATTCCATGTTGTGTTGTTCCTACAGGAAATAGCACATATGCAGCATACTTCTTCATACGTATTTGCACAGCTCATAGATTTTTATGAATTCTTCAAATCACAAATTTCCTAACTACTCTAAGTAAGAAGTTTGTTATTCCTCAGAGTGATTGCTTGTTTCTTTGGGCTTTTTTGAAACTGGGTTAAGATATTGGTGTTTCACAGTCTGCTAGGTTTGCAAAGAATACATGATTTGCTTGCCTTACAATGGCACTCAGCTAATCAGAAAATATCTTTTGAATTCTATATTTAAGCTGCTAAGAAAAGTTGTTTTGCAATGTGTGTTAAAATACCAGGAAATAATGACCTTTCATTATTTCCCTACCAGAGATCACAATGAGTTCTGGTATAGAATTACAGCGGATATGACCAAGTCAAAACAATTAATTCCCCTAAATACCTGTAGACCAACATGTATTTTTCTATAGCATCTCCATGACTTTGCATTTGTTTTGTTTATCTAGTTCATTATGTTGTAGCTTCTTATTCCTCAGCACTGAGGTGAGATTAGTCAACCTTTGTTATGGTTCAGTAAATCAACAGAGCAGAGCAGAAAATATCTGTGCTCTTCTTTCCTTGTTATTCTGTTTTAGCACTGTTTCTGTTTGGACTTTGTATAATTCTGTATAACTGCTCCAGAATTATATTTGCTGGGAGTTGAGAATTTGGATCTGTATGTGTCTCTACGCAATTAAGATTAAAGGTATTAATTTTTGCTTTTTTCCACAGAGGCAGGATGAGTACACTGAGTGCAAACAAAGCACAAATCAAATTCTTCTGGATTTCTGTGTCAAACTACTGTTGTTCAGCTTTTGTTTCCTTCACAGCTCTTCCCCAGGATGGAGGGTGCAAGGAGGTGTATTTTTCTATTATATGCTATTCTGTGGCTCTACTTGTCCAAGTGATGCCAGGCAGTGGGCAGAGCTGGGGAGCAAGCACGCAGACACAGCCTCCACCCCTCCTCCCAATAAAAGCCTCGCACTACATGAAGCACAAATGTCACAGCCTGACTGCAGCATTTCCAAGTGTAAGAGCAACGCATGCCCACAGCAGTACATGAGTGTCTCAGACTGAGAAGGGTCTTCTCATGTCTACAAGATTTCCAGATATATTCCTATTGCTCTACAGTTACCTGGTGCAGTGACTACAAGGTAAAAGCACAGAGATTTCAACATGAAGACAACTTCCTTCATACACTGTGGCCAGAGTACTCCAAAGCAGGATTTTGGCTTGTGTGTTGAATTAGAGGCTGAGCAGAACCTTGGTTCAACTGCTGCCTCTTCCTGGTGGTTCTCACATGGGACCTGTCCTGCCTTCTGGGACACTGATGTTTTCTCTGGGATCCACAGAACTGCCTGACAGTAGATCAGCTGCTGTCCCACAGCCTTTGGCTGCCTGATTTCAGGAGGTTTTCTCTGAGCCAGGCCAGGAAATCTCACAAGATCTAGTTGTAACTATTTTCTTTCATGACCAGGGGTATTTATGTGTGTGCATGACAGACTTATCGCTCTTAAATATAGCTAAGTGCTGCCAAAGGGAGTAAGGCATCCAAAGCAGCATCTTCTACATCTAGCTATAGGAGATAAATGTGTTTTTACTCTGGATGCTCATCATTTCTGGCTCCTCCTTCCTCTGCCAAACTGATGTGGAATTACTACTGGAGGTGACTTAGAAATCTCTTTATACCTACATCTCAAGAGAAGGTACAGCATGAAGGAAACTTTCAGGGCAGAGTGTGGCTGGTAAGTGAGAAATCCATTCCACGGTAGTTCCCTAGGTACAGCCTGCAACCTTGGAGTCACTGACTCCAAGAGAAACAGCACAGAGAAACATGGGGTGGAGTGGAGACACCACGGCTAGGCTTTCTGCATAGCAGAAGGGAACCTGATGGTGCTGTGAAACTGACAAGCCACATGGTTGCTACCTTGAGGCAGCAGTTTCTCATTGTTTTGCCAAAATCACGGCCTAGGTGGAAGTTTGCTCATTATAATATCACTATAATGCTAAACTACACCTCCATCTCAAAATCTCCCCGCCTCCAAGGCATGAACCACCCTTCACTGAGCATGCACTCTGAATTTCCTCTGGTCTATACCTTTAAAAGCAAAGCGAGGAAATTTTACACCAATTATAATAAAGGTGTGTATGACTACAGTCACTGAAGTTCCACCTGAAAGTGAGAAAACAGTATAAAATACCCTGAGAGGGGGGCTGTTAAGGAAGATACCATTGCAGACGAGTCAGGAGGATATCATCACGAACCATCGCCAACTGGAACCAGTCGATGGGCTGAGCCTCTCTTGCCCTCCATTGGGACACCTATTGGGTGAGATTCAAACCTTCCCTGGGAAACTTAGAAAGTATCTACAGAGTGGTTTTTTCTGTCTCTTAAGTTAACATGTTTGTAGATTCATGTTCTTAAGTGTCTACACTTTGTTTTCCTTAACTTAACATGCTCATAGATTTATGTTCTTAAGTACCTACCCTCATTTTTGCAGACAGCATATTTATCACCAGCAACCCAAAGGAACTGTTCCTTCAATAAACTGCACAATTCATTAATCCAGTCATGATAGTCCTCATTGAAGACAACCAAGCATGGCTGTGCTAGTGCATTTAAACGTGGCTAGACTGGAGGTGTGTTGCACTCTCAGTGTATCCAGCCATGAGAGCTCTCACTGAAGGCGACCAAGTGGCCGTGCTAATTCATCCAAACACGACTGGACTGTAGTGCTGCACCATTGGTGCATCTGGAGCCGTGACAGTTCAGTATATTGAACGTGACTGGACTGATAGTGCCGAATTGGGCATCACTCAGAACCTCAGCCCAGCCGCCCCCAGCCCTTCTGATAGCTGAGGATAAGCTGGAACACAAGAGGGTTTATTTTCTGCCAAATCTCTCTGACCTTTAACGCAACAACTGGTTACTTGGATGCTCTAATCTATTTAGCAGAGCTGCTGCAGCAGCGATGATGCAACCTACCTTTGCACTCTGGGCTTTGCACAGAATAACACCAGCTGGTTTTCCTGGAAGCAAATTAGGGATATTGATGGCACTGCACCACAGGCATACTGGTGGGGATGGGAAGCAGCAGCACGTGACTGGGAAGGGGGGTGACAGTTGGGTGGCAGCTGTACTGGTCTTTAACAAACACGACTGCTGGGAGGTTGGACAACTGTCATGCTCTGCCTCACTTAAGTGCTTAACGGTAGAAGAGGTGGAAATGCACGTGTGTTTGAAGTGACTTGGGCAGCCATAGGACTAAAACCTTAAGGATCAGGAAATGCTCATTGCTTTACACTAATTTTTAATCTCAGGAAAGACATTAACTGTTCAGCCTTATGAGTGGTGCAATAAACAATGATGTAGCTGGCCTCAGTGTTTTGTGTGGGATTGTCCTTTGCAAGTGCTAGAGACGTGGTAGAAAGGCAGTGTAGGTTATTCCAAAAGCCCTGCATGCCCATGGCCTCTCTCATGACACATGTTATTGCCAATAAAACCTCAGGTGAGCAACTTCCTGTTCTCATCAACCAGGCCTAGGAGAGAAATGAGTTGACTGTGCATGGCTTAGAAGAGCAAGAAGAACCACCGAGTCTACAACAGAGGTGTGAGTGGGTATTTCTTTTTGTTCAGCTCATTTGCAGTTCCTGAACTGTGCCCCCACTAGGCCAACTAGATTTCAGTAGTAAAATTACTGCCTTTTTTTTCCCTCAGGAAACCCATATTGAAAGTAGCAGCTTGGTAGCAGCTTGCACAGCGCTGCTTCTCGGGTACTGTCATTTGCACTGCTGCTAAAAGGCTGTCAGTGTCCTGAGCCAGAAGCTACTGTTTGCTCAGACCTCTGAGCCAGTACACACTCACCCACTGCAGCAATACACACTTAAATTGCATTATCATATGTATTATACAATCTCATGTGATGCATATGCAGTGGGCAAATGCCCCGGGTGTCCAAATAAAGACCATTACAATATATAGACTTTTGTCCTCTGGGCAATTTCTTGATCATAAATTGATCAGATAATCTAGGCTGCTAATGCTTATTTTTTGATGGGGCAGATTTTATACCTACTTTTTTAATAAGGTTGACAAAATTTGTTTTAGACCGATGACAGATAGGAGAACAAATATGTTGGAGGAAACATCGAGAGTTCATTTCAGCTGATAAAAGATCTGTGTTCCATTTGCTCAAATTGCACATCCTCATTGCTCTGCAATGATGGAAAAACTTTCGCAGCACTTAATGTTACACTTCTCATCCCAGCGTGATTGATAAGCATGCTGCAGTCTCTGGTTGTGAAGCTGCAGTTAGCCTGTGTGCAAACTTATTTGCTTCTGAAATTTCTGTGTCATGTTCAATGTAGAGTGAAATAGTTCTTTCCTCCTAGGGCTTCCACCAGTCCCTGATGCAACCAGTGTGGGATGAACGTCCAGTAGAAATGCATCCTCTCATGCAACAGTAGTGGCACATAGGTTTAAGTGGTGGTATCACCAGGAGAAGTAACAACTAGCAAAAGTGGTGAAATAGCTGGAGATTAAAAATTTTACCAGTGAAGGTACATTATAGAAGCACTTTGGGAATGATGGCAGTGGAACTAATCTGCTACATTGGGGACTTCCCTAGGCAGAGTCAGAAAAGGGCAGAAGGGGAAATCCTGTACTTCTCTGAGCTTTCAAAATCCAGACTCCCAACCACCCTTCTAGGATGGCCCAGGACACCACACAATAGTTATTTAGTGGCTAAAGTAGCATAGCTATTACACGCTCACTCATCCATGCATGGGGTGTATTTTAACAAGTTTTACTTGTTGGAAAAACTGACAGAAAAAAAAAAAAAAGCAGCCTGTTCTATGATTAAACATTAACATCTCTGTTCTTCCAACGTAATTTGAATACATCTGTTTTTGCAGTACATTCTCGCACATTGTAAAAGAAAGAATGGATCAATTCAGACAAGAATAAATATCCACACTATGGAAATCAAACTAGCTTGAAGATCTCTCAGTCTGAATAAAAAAAGATAGGTCTCAGAAAGACAGGAAAAAAGCTTTTGAAAAGAACACTGTATAGTACATTATACAGCTGTTACTGTATGCTTCCTACACAAAAAGAAACACATTTTTTTCACCAAATGCAGAAACATTAAAGGAATTTCTAGTATTAGCTTTTAGAGCATATTATAAACATTAAAACATACCCAGGATTTGCTGTCTGTGCTTCTTACAAAGCCAAGTAGAGCTGATTCATTAAAAAGAAGTGAATGGGAAATAAACACTGGTAATCAGAGAAAGAGATGAGAGAGATGATTTCTTCTTGGTGTTGGTGCCTGGAGACTAATTTCACTAATCAAAACAACGAGGAAAAAGATCTAATGAAGTGTCTCAGCATATAACCTTGCTTCTGCAGGAGAAAAATGAATATTGCATTTGCAGTCCATCTTATCCTGAGGCATACTTGCTATGACAGACTTGCTTCCAACTTTCATATTAAAGGCTGACACAACTTTCTAAAAAAATCTGATTTCCACAGATTGGAAACAGTAATACAGGCCTGATTGCGCTAGGCAAATCTATCTGCTTCCTGAGGGAACACAACCAACCAACCAAACAGAAAATCACAGGACAGCTTTAAGTGGACAGGACCTTATTCTTTGATAATCCTCTATGGTCATACATTAGGAGTTTTCTCTGGTGGTTACAGTTGAGGAGTGCAACCAGAACTGGACGGAAGCCTAAGTTATTGCTGCTGATAAATTTGGTCCATCTCACTCATCTGTGCCCATGGCTCCCTGGGGAAGCACAGATGTACAGGGCAGGGCAGGTGCCTCAGAATATTCTTGTAGTTTCCAGTGCTGTTTCACTTCACATGGAATAAAATTACAGTAGAGTGAAAAGTAATATTGTCACCAAAACTCCTAAAATACTATTTCAGGTACCCAATAGGTCTGCCTTTGATACTGGGCTGTCTTACAGACTGTTCTTCATATACCTGGTGGAAAAGTAACTATCTTTGGATGGGTTACTTCTTAGCAGATCAGCTTTTGGATCCAGGTTACATCTGGTAGCACAAGAAGGGAAAAGGAGGCAGAGGATGGGCTGTAAGCAGGAGGGAGTAATTACATATGGGAGCTCTCAATAGCCAGTTCAGAGCACCTAAGTGCTTTAGTTCTAACCCTAATCCAACTCTTGTGCTTTCATTAGTTTAATTAGACCCCAAACTATCAATTGTTTTCATGGGAGGCGTTACTGTGATGGTCAAAGCGTTATTTCAGAACCAGAAATGTATGAAGGGACTTGAAAGGTACCTGTGGAAGATGATAGGCTCCCATAATCAAGAAGTTAAAGTCTTTCGGCTCAACAATTGTCTTCGTTATAGTCATTACTGTTGATCAGAGTCTGTAGAAGGCTGACCATTTCCAGATCAGATAACGTAGATTTTGTTGGGGTTTTTTTTGTTTTTTTTTTTCAATGTGTGCTGTTAATGGCATCGCTTAGAACTGTTTTGGGGGAAAACAAAGAAGGACATCTCTTCACACTGGTATCATAAGCCAGTGTCGTAAAGCAGTTATTTTTCACATGATTCATCTGTGAGGTAAGGTTCATGGTTCAATACATACATTGTGGAAACAGCTGTTAGTACAAGCTGACTTTCTTCCCACCTTGCCCCTGCTCCAGAATGCAGCCACGTGTGCATATTGCCACGACAGCAAGCTCTATGTGTGGGACGGACTCAGAGCTATATTTTGCCCTGCGCGTCAGGTCCAGCACAGGGCAGTAAGGTTATAACTAAGTTACTCATTACCTTTTCTTCTTGGAACGAGCCCTTATCTATCTACCTGTAGATAGCGCGAAGAGCTGTTTTTTAATTTTGTACTTGACAGCACATTGGAATGATTTTCCTTTAATCTCCTGCTAAGCCCTGCTAACATGCCTACTCAGTGGAAAATTACCTTATCAATACCATTAAGTGAGAACAGCAGTTGAAGAGGGCTTTATCGTAGAGTCCAAACTACCTGTGTTGCCAAAGACTAATAAATCCTTGCTATGAAGCTTAATATAGAATGTCACACCTCCAGAATAGGATGCACATAACTACATCATCACGCATCATGACATGAACTTGCTCTTTGTTATGTAAAGTCTGGAAAAAGATATCATCTTTTCAACTTTAAGAACATAATGAACTTTTAAGCAGTACCCAGATGAACTCAGTACAGAAATTGGCAAGGCAAGAAGGTCACATACACAATAAAATACATTGGCACAGGCTCCACACACAATGGACAAAAGGGAAAAAAAATGGGAGAGGGGAAGAGCTATCCAGACTGAATTCACAGAGGCTGGCAGCTAGTGAGCCTAGTCAGTATGAAATGTATATGGAGGGCAATAATTTCTTGGACACCCTCTTCAAGGAGCTAATTTCCAAGGTTTTTTGGCACAGATGTCCACTTAGTAAAAAGCCACCTAACTCAGGGTGGTTATTCCTTCCACCAATAACACTCTTGGAAAGGTGTTTGGCCCTTCCAGGAGATGGAAGATTTTTGGCACAAATACTGTCCATTGTGGGGAAAAAGGTAAAATGATTCATGCAAAGCATTTGGAACTTCAGTAGGGGACAGCTGGAACATTCTTATACTTTTTGTACTAGAAACACGAGCTTGGAGAAGGCTTCACTAACATGATTGTCTGTAATTCCTACTCAAAGTCTAATTGCTAAGATGCTGCAGCTTTCATTTGTAAATTATAATAGAGATGAAACCAGGTACAGAAGAAAGATCAAAGCTTCTGACTATTATATCAATCCCGCTGGTATCCTCTTGGAGCACTTTTCTAACCAGTTCCTTCTTGGGCTCATTCCCTTTATGGATCCTACTAATTGCAGGTGCAGGCAAGGCTCCTAACCATGCTGCAATATGGACGTAGGCCTAGTCAGCCAAATAATTTTAGATTTAATCTAAGCTGAGTAGGCACAGTATCACTGGACAGTTTGGAAAACTTGAGGGTCAGCAGAAGCCACCAGGGGGAAAGGCAGAAGGTCTAAAAACCAACTACGCACGTATCGGTGAAATGCCTATATTTTGGGCAGGAATAGTGATAGGCATCATAACATTGTGTGAAGCTCAGGGAATAAACTCTCATAAGTGCTGCTGAGTTAGTGCATATAGTGTATATTATTTTATTATATGCAGTTGACTGATTTTTTTGTTAAAAGTCCAGGAAGGCTACTGATAAACAGGGAATAATTTAAGACAAAACCAAATTAAATTTACTGGCATGTATTTTGTTGTGGCTGTTTGCTGAACAACAGGCTATCACGAAGCTCTACAATCATAAAACTGTATTACACAGTTTTTATAACCCAAAAAAGCAAAAAACCCTATTCCTTTTGTAAAATCTCATTTCATCCAACCACATTTAGCAGAGAGCTCCGTGGGGTTCAGACCATAAACCTGGAAGTGTCAAATGAGATTAGTCAGTTTTCCCACTTGAGTAAATTTGCATGCCAGACTTGGATAGTCTCACCAGCCAAAGTGAAAGCAGGTGCCGGCAAAATCCTTTCAAACGACATTATTCCTCTGCTGTTTACAGAAGCACACACAGAGACACTGAGCACAAAATAAACTGTTTGCTCAGTTTTCTGTTTAAATAGCCAGCTTTTTCATGATCTTTATTGCATGTCGCACCTGTTCTGTAAATGCAAAATCTCCTATGTTCTTGGGAGTAACACCTCACCAGCAGCTGCAGCTGAACCAGATGAGCAATAGCCCGCACAGGCCTGGATAGCACCAACCTGGAGATTTATTTGGCATTTGTCAGCTGACTATGAGCCGTAAACGTGGAAATCAAAGTGCACACATAGCAGGAAGCAGAGAGCATTTACTACACACTTGCATGAATGTTCAAGTGAAAGCGGTGACAGTATTAAATCAAATACATACACAGAAAGCTGCTTGTCTTTTCTGCATTTGCTAACAGGAGTTACTACCTTCCTTGTTCTGCTAAGAGGGGGCTTTATAAGCCTTCTTGGAGTACTAGCTGCATCCTTCACACCAACAGTATCGTCAACTTGATACCCTGCAGCACAAGCCAGTTCAGGCAACTAATCTGGTGGAAAACAATTCAACAATGCTTCAACCCAACCAGCCTCTCCAAACCCATATTACTTTTTTCCCCTCTGTTCTGCTGTCTGTGAAAATGCACAAGAAAATATCAACTGGGAATATGGAAGAGGGGAGAAATGGAAAGCACTCTTCCTCTTGACAGCAGCCTGGAGAAGAGATAAATTCCGAAACATCAGAAAATCATTCCTATAACATACTTCCATGTTTTGCCACCTCAGCAACTATTAGCAACTTGGTAGACGTTTATACCACGGAGATGGAGAAAAACGCTTAGTCTAACCAGGCCAGGCCAGGATGTAAGGGTTCCACTTGCTGAAGACTGGCAGAATGTATGTGGAAAAGTCAGGTCTTGTGTATGAGTCCTACCCACAACCGCCAAAGTGTCTTGGGATTTTCCTTAAAATTAATTTTCTGAGAAAGAAAATCAAGCAGCTGTTTTTTTGGTTGATTTTTTTTTTCCTGCTTTAGAATAAGCACTCACATGAACTGAAGAAGAGTGGACTAAGACTGTTATGAAAAAATAATCGAGTCACCAACTACAACTAGAGAAAACATTAGTGATGTGCCCCTGTTGCTTTCCATACATCTGGAGTTTCAAAGCACTTGCCAGAACCTGATACTACTGCTGGATCCTTCACAGCTGGTGGAACCCAGCTGTTTTTCCAGTTTCTATGCTGTGGGGGACAACAGACAGACAAAATTTGAAAAACTAAAAGAAGTAAGAAAATCGACATTTAAAATCAGATTTTCAGGCAGCCTATGCAGCAAATTATAAGTGATCATTATTAACACTGTGTGCCAAATATTTGGTGTAGATTTCTGACTTCCCCAAAGTCAAACATCCTTCCCACCTATTTCTGCAAACCAGCCCTTCACCTTTGCCAAACAGCAAAACCCCTCCTCGTGGCCATGTTTGCACTACCTACCACAGACGCTGGGAGAAGCCCCCTTGCTCTTTGGCTGACTCTGAGCCTCGAATGAAGCAGCTTTTCTGTGCTCCTCACTGCTGGTAATTACTTCCCTCCCAAACAGGACTGGGGCAAACTCTTCCTCTTTAGTCACAAGACTGAATTGCAGGATTGAAACTATTTCAACTCACATTTCTAAACTCCTCCCCACAAGGTCTTGCATGCACCTTGTCTTCTCCCAGCTTGGAAGTATGGCAGCACTACACACTGCCCAGCTGGGCACAGCCTTCTGAACAGGACGGCATCCTCAAGACTTCCTCCTCCCTCTAGGAAAAGGAAGAGCAAGGGTACCAATTGAAGAGCAGAGAAGAGGTGGCCACATTGAATGGCACTGGTGAGCTCAGGTGACCACAGAGTCACAAGCACCAAGTGACACTTCTTTCTCTGGAGTGTAATTTGCACCTCCCTTTGAAAGATGCTGTCACACCTTTGTCCAGACAACCCTCCCTGTAGCTGCTGCAACAGGCTAATGACCACACATCCACCTCTGATTACTCGTTCACTCCAGTGTATTCTGATAAGGCTTTAGCCTGCCTGCTTTACATAAGGCCCGTGCCAAATATCCTCTCTCCTTGTGTTTTCCTACAGCGAAGCACATCCTTGCTGATGTAATAGAGTAATAGGCTGACTCAGTTCAGCTGCTGGATATAATCAAGTCTCCTTGAAGTTCCTTTGATAAGGGTGACTTGAGGCATCAATTTTTAAACTATAACAGAACTACAGACTTCTGTTACTGATAGAGAAAGGCAGGGAAGTAGAGAAGCCAGAAGATGAGGTCAGAGTCCAAAATGTTGCATAAGCTGTGTAACTGTGGCAGGAGAGTAGGGAAAAGGATGTAAAAAGATGAACCACCCCCCTCTAACCCCCCATTAATTCTGTAGTTTTCCTGTGAAACTAAGTATTACAATAATCTCATGATAGCTGAGGAAGGAAAGGCAGAGGCTGCAACAGGGAGAATAGTCAAGTCTCAGTTTTCTGACAGACCATGCTCAGATGGAAACCTGAGCCAGATGGGCACATTAGAGAGCCCACAGTGCTCTCTCAGATGCCTCAACATTGCAATACTCACCAATATCCCTCAAGGAGGAATCACCTGAGAAAACTATTAACATTTTCTCAAAACTCTGGGATACAAATTTGCTCCTACTGTTGCAGTCTGGGAAGACCCTGAGTACAGCTGAGTAAGAGAAAGTACATCAGCAGGATGCAGCTCCTAACCCTTTGTGTTGGGTACTATATTTGCACAAACTCTGTACTATGAGGTATGAGCCCACTCAGATCATGAGTATCATGTTTGACGAAAACTAATAGATAGAATTGAGTTCATCCAAATTATGGTACCGACTTGCTTGTTTTAAAAAAGTTTATTTAAACAAAGTAGGTACATTTCACAGAAATGGTTATAAAATGCATAGCATATTATAAACAATACTGTTACTTTACAGATACTAGTTGTAATTATCCTAAATATTGCTTTTTAAAAACTAACCAGAAATGAGAAAGCTAAAATCCCCAGTTATCACATCTTAGGCACTGTGAAAAAAATAGTATGATATAATAAAGCAAGTGTCCAATTTTTCATTCACTCTACTGATTGTATTGCTGCATCATTAATTTGCAAGTTCCTAATATGTGAAAATATCTGGTCCCTGGAGTCTCACACCAAGACTAGATTCCACCAACTGGAACACAAATTGCACTTGCTCAGCCAACCAAAATCCCATGGAACTTCAAGGAAAGCTGACTGAGGGTCTTGACACCAATTAACTTACTGGACAGAGACCATATGACTGGACAAAAAAACCTAGCAGGTCTAAGTTGTGCAGACATGTCACACCCATACTGCTATTCATAAGCAACTTGATTGTAAGTTGGTGAGTCCATACATATTTCAAGCTTGACTTCAATGTAAATTGAATGCCCCGTAGAAACAGACCTTACCCTCAGTGGTGATGCAATGCCACACAAAGTAGAATTGAGCCTTTTTAGAGTACCTGAGAACTAAGCACACCTTGAACATTCAGAACCTCATATAACCAAATCCAGAAGTGTCTGCTTTCTGATCTTTGGGATGCCAAGGCACAAATAAATAAAAAGGAAGAGCACAGCACCAGTCCATAACCATAGCTGAGACAGGTACCAGCTCATTCACATAACACTTCAGCACATGAGTTATGACTGAAATACTTCCCATTTACATTTCAATGACAATAGGCAGAAAGTAAATCTGAGGTAAAAGGAGTTGCACCAGGTTTGCACTGGTGCAAGCAAGTCTAGAATTAAGCAAGCTATAAAATCCATTAATTCACACACAATAGAGAACGAAAAAATCCCCTTATCTTCAAAACATATAGCTACATGTTGATTAAAAACATACATGTTTTCAAAACATATAGATACATGCTCAAGAATAAACTGACTTTCTGCATTATGACATGAGCTTTACAGTAGTTTAAGCTTGGCTTGGACTGAAAATAAAGATGCTTGAACTCTGGCCAGCAGAGCTCCGTTGGAACTGTTTGACAAGAGAGAAGAATGAGTTCTGAAGTAGTCCAAGAACATCAATGTTTCATTCACCATCTTCAAGTAGCTTTTGTAAGTTGTTCTGTATCTTAGAAAAAGAGAAAAATAATTGGGAGGCAAGAAGTTTTAAACTGCATTAAAAAAAAAAAAATCAACACATACTCTTCAGTATACTCTCTGTTTGAATATTAATTCTGTCACAACTATTCATACCGATGGTATTCACATTAAATGTTTTCTGCACTAGAGTCAAAGGAAACATCTGCATATGATCAGCCAGCAGCACACCTGCTTTTCGAGTATCTCCTGCAATTTCCTCCTATAGATGCTCTCCTTCATTAGGTATGAGAAAATAAGATAGAAAAAAAATAGAGCTAGAAAAAAAGGGACAAGAAACTAATTTCTTTTGATCCGGGTCAAAACCCAATAAAAGCCACAAACTTCGAAGCTGAAGCTCTTAGGTTTAAATGGATAATTCAAATAGTTTTGTAACAGCTTCAGCTACACAGCCAGCTATGACACGTGCAAAGCAAAGTAAGGTTTTCTAACCATTAGCAGACATGTCCCATTTGCCAGATTTAGTGTATTGATTTGGGTTATCTTCCCCTAGTTACACTGAAGGGAATGCCAGACAGTCACATCCTCAAAGGTGATTTGCACAGACCTATTTTGCACAGCCTATTTAACCACCTTTCATCTCCTTGTCCTTAAAAGCAAGGAGCAAGGAATACAGTGGATCACATCCTCTGGCACACGTGTTTTTCATATTGTAGTAACTAGCAGCCACTGGCTACATGTAGTCACAGTTACATTCAGACTTAAATTTGAGGAGCCATTGTACTTCATGTTGATTGGACTTGATGACCTTAAAGGTCTTCTCCAATCTAGGCAGTTCTGTGCGACCTATGTATGTTCAAGGCTACAACTTCTTAATTCTACCTCATGATTCCCAGCCCCGATGCACACCTTTTTCAAGAGGGGCATTTTGGGGAATGGAAAATTATAAGAAGCACCTAATTCTATAAGAGTCATTTAAGGCAAGCACAGGAATTTCCTTTTCGTAAGCTACATAAGAGTAAGGGAATGAGTAACATTAGGCCATGTTCTCCCTCCCCCATTTTAACGCTTTATCCTCTGATAGATATTGTGCATTTTAACAACCTGTTAAATGTGTTTAAATGCCAAAGCAAAATTCTGCTAAGCCATGATAATTCCTTTGCTCCAACTATAAAGTAAAGCTTGTAAAAATTGCAACACCACACTGAAAAAGTTGTTGCAACATACTCTTGCAATGAATATTTTTTAACTGGGGAGTAATTTTAAGTTTTTACCCTAGATAATTTCTGTGCTCTAGTTTACAATGTTGCAGTTGCACAGGAAGTGAGAGGAGAGGTAAGACATTATACTGGAACTTCTATGCTACCTTTGCTGCTGAAGCCAGCTGCAGCCAACACTAGCACTTTTCACTAGGGCATACAAAACAGTTAAGCAACTGCAGTAACTCTGCTCAGAGAAGGTAAAGCTATTCTATTTCTACCAGTTTTGCTGTACAGGGGTAGGGGTATGGTCAAACGTCCTGTTCTGACCACTGTTCACCTAGATTGGAGAGGACTGGGATGTGGCAACATGCAGCTACAGGCAATGCTCATTTAGCTTGTATGCACAGCAGTTAATTGTGTCTTGAGCATCTGACAAATATAAGGTAAGACTTTAAGGGTCCAATCCTGTAGACACCAACTGAAAAGTCTGTGAAAGGTCTGCATGCCTACTCTTTGCTTTGCATAGGTTTACCATTTAAGTCAACAAGTGCATATAGTTTTGCAATTAGAGAATGGTAAAAAGTAAAAGTCAGGTATAGGGAATTGCACAACTGGTGCAGCAGCATTTGTGTTACTAAAGTGAAACAGGCAGATTGCAGCCCCTTCATAGCAGAGGCTGACTTCATATGAAAGCCAGCATCATTCTTCTTAATCAAAAAACCAAAACTCAACCAAAAGCCCCAGACAGAAAATTTCATCAAACAGTAATAAAGGTTATGTTCAGAATCCTTTGCCTTGATGAACAAAAAAAACCCTGAGATCATTACACACAATAAGCACCCCTGAAGCGTCCAATTTATTAGTATTCCTGGATGTAGGCTTCAGCTCAAGGCAAAACATTTACACATACCCATGCTTGTACTTGGGCTAATTTACAGTCCAAAAAACAGTCCTTTGTCTAGGAAAACAGCTTCTGGTATCAAGTCTAGGGGTAAATCATCACTTTTCAAAATATCAGACCATAAAAATTCAGCAAGAACCTGGTTAATGTATCAGCATTTGCATTACACCATAGGAAATTACCTTTTCCAATTTTATAAGATTAGCAGTTAACTCATCACAAAGGGCATCAGCATTAATTTGCAGATGAGATCCCAAACCTTGGCGCGCTGGATGTCTGTTGAACAGAATGAAGAAATAAGCGTGACAGAAGCGAAAAAGAGGAAAACAGAATTGAGATACATGCAGATGGGAATACAATGGTGACATTGTGAATTGTACTTTTTTACAGAAACAAAGGCCTAAGTCATTTTTGCACTCTTGACTACATTCTTTATGTGGGCTTACTCTCCAGAAGTTTGGATGGAAAACTTTACAGTTATTTCCACTGGAAATAAGTCGAAGAGTTGCCCAAGTTCCATGTCCTGTGGCTTGCAGGAAATCAAAAAACCCAACCCCTTGACACTGCAGAAGTGCACTTTAGATCATCCCGTATCTTGTACTGTTTGGGATCAGAGCAACATAAAACAGGACTTTCTCATGTAATAATGCTTCAGAAGAGTGATATAGTGTCCTGCTAATCAAAACATGCCAAAAGAGGGAAAATGGCTTTTGACATTGCCTATTATTAGAGGTAGGTTTCCCCTCTCCTTGCATTACTAGTAAAATATAAATGCAAGCCTGTTTAAGATAAAGAACCATTTCCTCCCTATTCCTTTTTTATCAAGAACCTAGCTCTGTCTTCTGACACACCTACAAGTCCTACTGCTTTCCACAGAAAAGAGCTGAGAGCAGTTGGATCCTAAGCAGGTTTGAAACACTTTGCAGCCAGTTGCATCCAGCCTGGGTACAGCTCTGGCTTGAATTTTATTTTTCCCCTCTTTTTCAGGTGGTGCTCCTTCAGCTGTCAGCATTCCCACTCATGCTCCAAGTGGCTGCAGGTTTTGAAGTGAGATTTATAAATGACTTTTTAAGCCATGTTTTTCAGAGCAGCTCAGAAAAAATCCAGTTATAAGAAGGGTAGAAGAGTTAATGCAAAATTTAATGCTGAATAAATTGATTAGTATTCTCAGCAGTATCCAGTTAACTGCCTTCTGTCCTAAGAGAGGAACAGGAAGCTGATACCACTTACAGTGCCATACTGCTCTGGTGTATGTCCCTGCACCGTCTCTCTGTTTGAAGTTTCCTATCCATGCAGCATGGAAATTTAAAAACAAAACCAAAAACAAACAAACAAACAAAAACCCCAAACAAACAAAAAAACCCCAACACATCAGGGGCAGATGACATCCCCAACTCTAGCTACAGAATGGGGACTATGGCC
>NW_010335973.1:16628-38792 GCF_000700745.2 Antrostomus carolinensis
CCTTCCCTTGGTGTGTTCTTTTTTTTCTGGTTTGTTTGTTTGGTTTGGTTTTGTGGTGTGGGTTTTCTTGGTTTTATTTCATTTTAGCAAGATAGGATATGAGTTTCTAAAGAGGACACAGCCAGGCCAAAGCTTTAGAAGCAAGTCAGATGTATTAGCCCAAAGATTATGATGTACCTTCTGTCATTTTAGGCTAATCAAATGACATTAAGACTGAAGACAGAAGTTATAGCTTTTCCACAGAATTATTGTTCTGGAAAGGAACTGCTCACTTCAGCAATTTACACTTAAGTTACTCACAGCTATCTGAAACATTCTCAATGCAGTAGTACACCATATCACCTTTGTACTAAAAGTCTTAAACAGAAAGCTGTGAGATGAGGCTAGTACAGATACAAGAACTACAGGGCACTAAATTATCACAGGGAATTACAGTATCACAGTGTTTTCTGAAGAAAACAAGTATGATGGGTACTGGAAAAATGTTTTAAAACCCAAAAAATTTAACGGACTGTATCTTACTCCTTAATATGTGAATCAAAGGATGTCATGGAAATAAGACGTTCCTCCAGGACATTGATTTTATATCTCATGTAGAAGGTAGAAAATATTAATACACAAACACTGTAAAAGAAAAAAGGTACATCAGTTAATGGAAACTTCAGAGATACCTGACAAACTTAACATTAAAAGCCATTTAAATTGTTAATTGTACATGTTGAATAATAAAGGTATCATTCTCAGAAACACCTCAGGAATACCTATCAGTGGCATTCAGACAGTCATGAAAATCTCAGCCTTGAGTATGGCTTTGCTAAGTGACATGTAAAATGAACTTGCAAGTAGTTAAACTCTTTTGACAGTTCCTGAACCAAAAGACACTTTGCTTTCAAAAGCAAAAGGTCTGTTAAGTAAGCCCGCCCCAGCATTTCTACTTCTGAGAAGTATAAAGGTCACAATTCTCAATAATTTCCTTTTTTCAAGTGAAGCTTAGATTATATTAAACTAAGTAAACATAAGAAAATCTTGCTATCAACTGCTAACTTACAGAACTGCGTAAAATATAAGTACATGGTTCAGAGATAAGAGCTTCTGGGACTTCATTTTGTGGAAGAACCTGAAGGCTTCAGAATGGCCTGTGAGAAAAAGAACCAAGAGTTACTTTGATTAAAGCAGAACACAGAACACAAATGGTGTTTTGAAGCATGCAACAGATAATACAAACAGAGGCATAAGAGATCTTCCAAATTATGTGAACTGACTTAACTATGCAAACTTATTTCAACTAACTCCAGATGAAGATTTGCCCTTGATTCCGTACCATTTCGAGGACTGTTTTGGGCTTTTCCGTCAGGTCCGTGTTTACTGTGTGCATCTGAATGGACAGACTTTGCCTCAGTCTTGGAAACTTTCAAGTGAGTCTGTGTCTCAACAACATGGTAATCTGTCAAAAGCAGCATTTTTAATAAAGCTGAAATATGAAGTCAAAGAAAGCTATTGGTAGCTTAACATAGTCAGGGAGTAGGGGAAGAGGAGGATTTCAAATGTGCATTTCTGGATTTGGATAGAAAGCAGCAGTTGGTTTAGTAACCTTAAAATAGTTTGTGTAGTAATTCCACATAATCACTAAAATATAAGGAAGAACCTGGACTGGAAGAGAATGAGGTATACTGCATTTACATTGCCAGATCCTTTGAAATATAGCAACCTGTGCAAACTTTGAAGGTTATCACTCAGTTTCCAGTTGGATTATACAGACACACTAGTCATCTCTGAAAAGGACTGAATATGCTAGAGTAATGATTCCAAATGACATTAATAGCAACATCAAATGGAGATATTGCATTGTTACTTTAAAAAGGAGATTATAGCTCTCTTTCCTGACTGTTCATAAAATGCAGGTGATGTCTTGAAAGAGTTGGGAAAATCCAGTTACACTCATGCTTTTGTTTGTGCTTTACTTGCAGATCCTGGACTGCTCACAAGGAACAAAATCAGAAGTGACAGGTGAGTTCCCCCCCCAAACCTCAATTCCTTTTTCTAGGGTGATTCTTTAACTGGATATTGTTTTTCAATTGTGGAAAAGGAAAATCGAAAGGTCTGAAGTAGTTATTAGCTGTAAGAAAATAAAACAGCAGGTTAAATTTTTATTCAGAAGCATTCATGTGGCAAGTGATGACACCACAATTTAGTTACTGCTTCACAAACACTACCAAACAATTAAAAGTACACACCCAGTAAATAGCAAAGACCAATGAAACCAAATAGCCCCAAATCATGCCACTGAACAAAAGACACATAGGAAAAAAGACTTAATTAAAAATAACATGACAGAAAACTGAATTTCATTTACGGTAAAAGTTTCTTATTATACAAATTCTTTTATAGTCAAGATGGAACCTGGAGCAGTAACAATATAACAACACATTAATATGTTAATACATATTAATTGTACAGCAGAATACTGCCCTAGGTTTTGCTAATAACATTCAGCACCTGCTACATAAACCAAGTTCTGCTGTACTTATGAGCTTAATATGCAGTGAGTTTCTGCATAGCATTTCTGCTAGTCAGGTGAAGAACTCGATGCATATAAGACTACAAACAGCAGTGTTAAGAAAGAACAACTTTGTACAGTATCTTCAAGTGTCTTAGCTGTAAATAAAATCAGGGTTTAAACTACAATACCACAAAAACACATGACAAAAACAACTTTTGATGACCAAAAGCCACCACAGTATGGAACATTATTTGTCTAGATTAGAAGAAGTGACAGTATCACTTGAACTACTTTAGAATAGGGGGGTTTGTTTGCTTGTTTGTTTGGGGTTTTTTTTAAAGGAGGAACATCTTCTACATTGTTATCCCTGCTAGCATAACTGATGAGGCATGTGGGGAACAGATAGTACATGGATAAGCAGCTGGAGGCCATAGTGACAAATCAGATCTGCTGCTGACAAAGTCATTGCCTGAGTCAGGACTGCAAAGGGATATAATAATGGAAACACAGCTATTGTGGCTTTGAGGAAGACCTTAAAAAACCCACGTATTTCTCCAGGACTGTGGAGAATGTAGACTCCACATCAGAAGGGGATTACAGAACCAAAAATGAGAGCTAAGCCATTTTTATTTTCTTGGGGCTCCACAATCCCACTCACCTTGGAAGCATTCCAGCTCTGGGGTCTGTGAGCCTGTGCTGCTGGACTCTTCCATGTCTTGTCTTCGCTGCTGCACTATTCCATCCAGATCAGAATAGTCTTCATTGAAATCCTGAGGGGGAGAAAGAGTCACAAGAAACCTCAGCCCTGTTCTAGATCTGAACAACTTTACTTCCTCTGACCTCCCTCTAGAAACTGAACCAACAACTACAGTTTTAAAACTGCTTAACCAGGAACAATCTGATATCAAGATGTTGAGATTAAGTTAGCAAAACAAGCCCTGCATGATCAACAGAACTCAAGCCTCATCCCCTGCCTTCATTTAACTGAAGAGACTAAGTCTGTGTGCAACAAAAAGAGACTATTAAGTTAGACAAACCAAGAAGTCCAGGACAGACATTACTAGAATTAGGCTCTGATCATTACATGTGGCTACACAGCTCTTTCAGATGTCTGAACTGCCTCACAGAGGAAGGACTGCAACTACAAACACTTCAAAAACTGTTCATGGCAGAGGAAGAAGCAACTTTAAGTAAGTACAGAGCACTGTGAAACCTGACTGCTAAAGAGAGATATGTAGAGCATACAGACCTTGCAATACATCCACAGCATATGTATGTATATATACTTCATGTGATCAGATCAAATTACATCTATGCCAATCACTGCCACTGCTTCCTAATGTTAAAAAACTCATGGAAGTTTTAGAAACAGATCTCAAGGTTTCCTTCAGTTTCTTTTCTTCCTTTTTTCAGACACTGTAAGTAGTACTTGCAACAAAAGGTATGCATTGAAAGAACAAACATCCAAGCCATTTACCAAGGGCAGAGTTGTAGGATGATCAGCCCTGAAGCTGTTTTCTGCAGAAGAGGGATTTGGACTGTTGCCCACGCTTATATCCTGAAAAAAGGCAGCAGTGTTAACAAGGAACACACTCAGAAACTACCCAGCATTTGAAAGCAGGAAAGCATTAATAATGAACACAAACCTACATATAATTTTCATTCCCATTAGTACTTACCTCAAGGTGCCTACAGATAGATTTCAATAGCTTGTAGGTGGTATCTCTGGAGAGTAAGGAGACAAACATGTACTGAAAAAGAGAAGTTCCAAAACTGTTTGAGAAAAAGCATACAGTACAAACTTCCTTTTTTATAAATAAAACTGATAGGTGGTTTTGCTGATCAAGTAACTGTTTTCAAGAACTATCATATAGCAGGAAAAAACTCCACTCCTTCTAAGCCTAAGACCTGAGGTTAATCATAAGGAACATGGATCATGCACATAAAAGCTACCATGTTCTGCTGCAGGAACCAGAACATAGTCCAGATCTGGTCCAGATCTGTTTCTTTTTTTTTTTTAAAAAAAAAAAAAGACTTTGCATACTATGTTTTACCTACTCCTTAAAAAAACCCCCAATCCAATCCAATCCAATCCAATCCACAACTTGTTTTTTTTGTTGTTTTTTTTTTTTTGTACAGTCTCCTGCATCCACAAAGTATTTGTGCAGTGAAAATGGGCTGGTTCTAAAGCTGCTCTTAAGAAAGTAACATTTTCTACTGATTGATGCAATTATTCCTGAGTATCACTGTAAGTGATTGTATTTTGTGCATCTAAGGTACTGCTGATCAGGTAAAAGTAAATGAAAGACTGATGTTAGAGCTGCCAACAAGGCAGGTAACAATCTCTGCATGCACTTCATGACCCAGTTGTTTCAGTTCCCCCAGTGCTACTACACAGTCATCTTGGAGAATGGGGAATGACAGATTACAGAGCACAGGTGGCAACCAAAGATTCAGTTTCTTATTTTCTTAACAAGTTCTATATAGCTTTGTTTACTGAAGATACAAAGAAAAAAAGAGAAGGAGTTAGCAAGAGGAATAAAAATGGTCCTTGCCTGTTACAAGACAAGAGACAGAAGAAGCTATAATCATCCCCTAAGATCCTTCAGGGTCCCAAGTCTAAATGCCCACATGCGACCAATTCCTATAGCTGTTTAAATGGCCTCTTGGCACCTTCAGGAATCCCTCATATTACTGCCAATAAGTAGGAAGAAAACAAAAAGTAAAAAAAAGTAAAAAAAAAAAAAATTAAAAAGAAAGCAGGCAGAGTGCAATAGTTTTGCCCTCCACCAGTACTTACCCTATCTGTGACTGTTGCTATGATCAGAGCATTTGGCACAAGAAGGGCAGTTTTGGTTTTCTTCAAAAGTGTCACTGAGAGCACAGGTATACTAATCTGAAACAAAATCAATGTAGTGTTAGAGTCCCAAAACGTGCATACAAATCTCTATGTTCTTTCATAGCCTACCTACCATAGCCAGACCTTCAACATTCTTCACTTAAAAGATTTCTCCACTACATCCCTGATTAATAATATTACATATAGAACAGGCATGGTTTCAGATAATTACTATTTCTTAACTATTTTTACTTCTGTTTTTATCAGATGCCAATCCAAGCTTTTCTTTGTTTTCCTTTCCTGATCCCTTCTGGCTCTTAGAAGACTACAGACTTAGTTCACAGTAGACCTGCAGAACAAACCAGTCTTAAAGCGAGGCTCCACTGTTTAGTAAAAAAACATTTCAAAACATATCAGACAAGTCAGGCTTGTTGAAGAATGAACGTAAAAGGCTTCTCACTACTTAGAGATTCTTTAGTCTGCAACAAGCAGCTGAGTAAACAGCTTGTCCTCCAGTAATGTTGAAAGATCCAATATGCACACATCCACCCACTTACTTAAACTGATTCCTGTGTATGCCATCCAGACTGTCTACATTAACACTGAAAAGTTCTCAGTTTTATTTCCTGCTTTGTGTGTACATCCAACCCTATTAGCTTAATGCCTGCTAAGTTTCAGAGTATTTAGCTTCAGATATTCTGAATGGGCTTTTCCTGTAAACCCCATTTTACAAAGGACCAAATACCTGGTTTGACTTTCAGTTGAAAAGCCTAGAGCTTAGCAAGTGAGGCAAATACAGTAATCCTGGATATACATGATTAGGATACAGTTCCTGTTAAAAATTTCTTTCACACACACTGTCAAAACTACCTGAGAAATTTGGAAGCAAGATTAAAAGTGTCCAAAGATTGTTCAACAAGGGATCATAGCACTGAATTAAAAACATGTCAGAGCAGAAGAAGAGTGAAGTTACTCTATGCACAGCTTAATAAAACCTCGACAAGTTTTGTTCAGAACAGCAACACAAAGTCATGAAATGAAAAATTGTTCCGTGTAACAAAATGTATTCCTGTACATTAGCTCGGGTGCAAGATTGCCAGCCACTGTTTAAGCATGGCTAGTCAAGTATCTACTTGTCATCTAAGGACTAGAAACTTGCTCTTTAGTCAGAACTTAGTTTTGTTAAAGAAGTGTGCTAGCAGAAAAAACCCAAACCAATTCAATGCATATAATTTTAATTAGTCTTAGTCCCAGGCCTGGGTCTAAGAATCTGAAAATCTGTTCATCATTTGTCCTATTGATTTTTTAACATGCCAGCTCTATTTGTCCTTCTTCAGAAGCCATGTGTTTTGAAAATGGTTAACTAAATAGGTCCTCCACTATACCTTTTCTTCTTAAACTGAATATTGTATTTTTCCACAAAGTTTTTGCAACACTTTTCACAATAGCTTTTTTCTGGGAGCGAGGAGAAAGGAGCAGCTATGATGTGTGTTTGATGGGAAAAACCCAGAATCTTCAGGTAGTCAGAACAGAATCTGCATTACTTTAAAAAAAAAAAAAAAAAAAAAAAAAAGAAAGAACAAAACCATACCAGAAGATTTTTCAGCAGAAATCCTGCTAGTAATAGTAATGAAAAAAATCCCAGCTTAGAAGTCTTCTAATTGGGTCAGTTCACCTCAAAGAACCTTAAATCAGAGATGTTAATGGCATTCTACTGCATGCTATTTTAATGGATAACATTACTGTAATCAAGACTAAAGTGTACTTAAGTGGGATTAAGTACTTGCTTACTGTATTGTTATCCTAGCATTAGATTAAAATTGTAAAATCACTGCAAAGTACTTTATTTCTATCTGGATTAATTATTATTTTGGGAAATAAGGTTTACCTGCCAGCAACTTGGAAAGCAACTAAAATGCATAACATAATGCTTAGCTCCAGGAAAGACTCAAGGCCAACATATATACCCAAAACCGAACTACCTGGTAAGACAGTGATGTCTTGTAAAGCCTATTCAGTTCTGCAGAAGCAATCTCTTCTTTTTGAAATGCACAGTGTTTACACTGCAGATTCAAACAGACATTTTGTGTCTTGGAAACTTTGTCAGTGTATCTGACTAAGAAGGTTCCTCTTCCTGTCAGGCTTGATTTCTTCCTCTCCCTCGCATTACATTATTTTTAATTATATCCCTGATTTTCCTGGTCTTCTTTTTTTATGATATTCCTAAAAGCTTGTGCCTGCTGAATGTGACTGAACAAAGCTTTAAATGTGTGTTGCAAGGGTAGGGGAAGACAGCTGGAAGTAAATGATCAGGCTCATCCCCTTCATTTTTCATTTTCCCTGCAATGTTTTCTGAAAACAATGACCCAGAATTGAATAATCTGGACTATCACTATAGCCACCTTTACAAATACTGTCCACTCTGACATATCTTGTAATATGTTTTCCCTTTCTATTGTATACATAAATACGTATATATTTCTGCATTTAAAGCCCTGTTGACACAACAGCATTTCTTAGTACTCCATCATTATCATTCTGCATCTTTTTTTCCATGTCTTTCTAGCCTTATGGTAGACTTCTAGTAGGTTTTTGTACACATTTAGCTTATCTTGAATTCACAGAACTATCCCACAGTTTGATTAGTCACATTTGTTTGTGATGAACATGAGATTGCTAGTACAGCAGCTTCAATTTTAATAAATCTAATTGTCAAGATAGCTGTTAGTAATTATGAATGACAGTATTTCCTTGTCTGTGCCATATGGCTTTCACCAACATACACACCATCTGTATTAACCTACTGCCTATGACTAATAGAATTCATTAACTAGGAATTAACAATAATTCAGTTTCTAGGGCCAAGAAGTAAAACACGATAAACCCATAAAGTCGCTATGAACAATGTGTTGTTCATAACTTTAAGCATTCTTTAAATCTATTCCACCTTGTTAAAAGCCTTTTCAAAAACAGATCAAAATGCCTGACAGCACAGAATGGAGATGCTGTCACCTTC
Organism: Antrostomus carolinensis; assembly: GCF_000700745.2. NCBI lineage: Eukaryota > Metazoa > Chordata > Aves > Caprimulgiformes > Caprimulgidae > Antrostomus > Antrostomus carolinensis. The sequence continues at coordinate 24,984 of NW_010335973.1, forward strand.
TAAACTGGTTTCAGCACCCAGTTCACTGAAAAAGGGTTTGGATCTAACCAGGAACTTTGTTCATGGAAGCACCTGAGAAAGAAGCCAAAGAAATTCTTGCAGCAAATTGAGTTGCTTCCCAAAAGAAGCCCAAAAACAAAGCAGAGTTTATATAAAAACAAACAAAAAAAACCCACTCCAAAAGCTCCAAATCAACAGAACCAGAACACAAATATTTTTAGAAAGGCTTTATTTTCATCTGCATGCATTCATTCACCACAGGGGGCCCAAGCCTTAGATAGGTCATATCTGCACAGAGAAAGAGTAAATTATAATCTTGGAAATTAGGATCTTCCCTACTGTTCATGTCCCATTTCTGCTCTTCATACCAGGCTCACACGTAGAAACTTGTTTTTCTTTCCCCATTCTCTGTTTACACAGAACAAAAGGAGTGCTAGAAGAATCCCTCAATGACTTTGCCACTCAACGCAGACGCTAGGTTTAGTTCTTCCTCTTTATTTGTCTTAATATGCTTGATCCTTCTCTCCAGTTCCCCAACTACAGTCTTGTAGTCCTTACACTTTTCAGCCTTCCTACCTCCTCTTCCTTCTCCTCTTTTCCATACTTCCCCCAAGAGAGACGTTTTTGTACAGTTTGTGCTACATGGGTTTGGCAATGACCTCACATCTGCACTGTCAGATCCTTTCCTTTCACCTACTTTTTTCAGACAGAAAGTCCTTAAGAGACTTTCTTTAATAATAGTGATCCATAACTAGAGTGACTTTTGGGTATTGCTTCTGAATGGTGACTGTATTTAATAATACTTAGAAGTATTAGTGCATAATAATGTGAACTTCTGGTGATGAATAAATTATTAAGGAATAGCATTAGTGTTCTGTACATAAAGATTTTACTAACCTTAGTGTCTTTACCAAAAACCTTGGAATGAAAACAAATCCAGTTTTCGGAAAGGAATAACTTTCCTTGGTACAGAATTTCTTTCTGCAGAGCACAGGTAAAACCTGAAATAAAAAGATACTCTATAATCTTTAAGGTAACCACAACCCAAGGCCACTGTTACCAGTTTGGCTTTTGTTTTGCTCTCAGAAGCCAAGAATTCTCCCTGAGAGAGTACCACCTAGCTTCCTATGAACTTTCTGACTAGCTTTCAGGTAACTATTATGTAAATGTAAAGAGCTTAATGAAATGTTTTAGCTTTAAATCTGGACTAGATGACCAACAGAGATACACCACACGTAAAGTAACACTGCTTTTACTTCACAGCCATTGAGTAAACCACTTCTCACTCAGGAACCACTTTGCTTATACTCCTTTCAAGAAACATTTGGTACATATCTATGCAGAGATCAATCAATTCTTGTAACTGCCACAGAGAACAGTAGAAACTTTCAACATTTTAGGTCCTTCTCCTACCACTGTTTTTAAATCTCAAAGCATCATCAACAGCAAAAACTCAAACTAGTTTCAGGACCAGTACTACCTCCATTATGTAGCTCCTTTAGTAAGGAAGCTTCAGTACCAAAAATATGTTGAACTGGGTTATTCTGCTAAGAAGTGCAAAGTGGGCTACAGTTCCCAAAGATGCTGAGCGTCTGAAGATTTAAGTTTTGCAAGGTAACAACAGAAACACCCACTGCATGCAGATGAAGGCCTTGTAGCTCTAGGCAGCTGGAGTTTAACGTTTTTAAAATGTAGGTAGTCCCTCCTGTACATAACCACAAGATTGGTGGGTATTGACATTATCTTAGACCCACAGCCAGCAAAGACAAGGAGGTTAATACTTACTTTGTTTCAGTGGCTCATCAATGGGAACATCTAGAAACAGCTTATGAAAGTGTGCATTTGCCTTCAGCTAAAAAACAAAAAGCCCCACACTCAGAGACACATACCTTATTAGAAATTCTTACAATCAAGTGACCCATTCCACTTCCTGTCCTCCCAATACCTTCTCATTTTGCCCACTTATTTTACAATAAATCCTCATTTTTGCTATGTGGCTATTAAGTCTGTATCCTGCTTAACTCAGACTCTAATACACTGATGAAAAAGGCATCTATGCCCTTATACAACCATGAATTATAATAATGTTAAACAAGAGGGCTCTCATAGTAGTTAATGTATTTAGTCTTACTATATATATAAACAAACAAGGTCATCCTCTGCCCTACCTGATTTGAGGCACGCTTTTTCCTTTCAATCTTGGAGTCACTCTTGATATCCCTTGTCAGGAGTGGACTATCTGTGCTGCCCTTTGTCCTGAAGATTAAAAAAGGCATTCCATATAAGCTTGGCCTCAGTTCATTAGGGGTAAGTTATCAACAGGCTGTGGTTTTCCATGTAACATATTAATCTTTTAATAATTATTATCTGATTCATCAAGGATCATGTAGCAATAGAAAGGAGTATATCTTATTCTTAAACCATGACAGCCCTCACTGAAGGTCTTTTAATTTAGAAGGAATATTCTCACTCACTCATTGTAAGGAAGTAAAAAAAAAGTTCAAGAAGTCTTTATAACTTAATGAATTATTACTGTGCTTATCTCTACACTGATTTATTTCTGGGCATGATGTGAAATACTAACACTAAGCATGTTACTATTGCAACATAAAGAAAGATAAAACTTAGTAGCTGAGAGTGCAAGGTAGTGTACTGAAAGCTATGAACTTACTCTACAAAATGTGAGATCATTTGGAAAGTGCAACAGAGAAGAAACATGGGTGCACAAGTCAGAGGATGGCTGTGAACTGTGTAATGTAGCGTAATTAAATCACTGAGATAGACAGCAATCCTATCTAGACGGCCTGAAGAACATGTGCTAAATGGGGAAAGAAAGGTGCTACAAAAGTATCCACTAGTGCACCTTATCCTGCACAATAGTATTCTTCCCTAAAATTTAGAGGTTCAGGATTTCCAGTAAAAACTGTGAGGGTGACAGGAAGAGAACCCCCAGGTGTCATGGAGATAAAGCTGGATTTAGAAAAGAGATTGTTCAGCGGGACTGATTTAGAAAGCAGGGAGACTGTCTGCATATCTCAGGTGGTATCTCACAGAATAAATCTCTAAATACATCTGTACACGTACTTGTGTGTCTACCTGAAGTACAACTCAAACTGAAATGAACAGTGAGCCTTACAAAAAACTTATGCTAACCTGTGACCAGCACACAGTCAATCACATTGTATCTGACAGGTTAAGACTGGAAAGAGGGTTTGGAGGGAAAAGAAAAAAACCCAAAAACCAAAAAAGTAATCACATATTTCTTCAAATACCTTCTCCTCAAAGATGCTTCAGAAAATTAAGTGATGTTTTTTACATATCTGCCTTGTGACCAAAACCACAGTGCCAGGTCGACTGCTAACTTCTGGATTAGCTGCTCAGTTGACAAAGTGAAAGGGATATAAAATTTGTATTCAAGCCCCCCAAGTGGGATTTTAGTGTTATTTAATTTTCTTTTAGAAGATTTTCAAATGCATTCCAGTTCTCCAACAAGGGGAGAATGACTGCTTCTGCAGAGCCATTACAATATTCTGATGCAATATACAGCACAGAATCCAAAATTAAAACTTTTGTCATAGCTTTACCATGGACAATCAATATTCCAGCATGAAAGTGTTCTGGCAACAGCTCAGGACTCAAATTGCAGCTGAGTTTGACTGCCTGACAAATTGACTGTGATAGGGATCTAACTAGCAATGGCACCAAACAGAGCAATGTATTTTTTTCTAGAACAGGGAAGCTAAGACAGCTGAATGTCTAAATTCACACTATTGTGACTGCTTGTGGTGGGTAACAGAGTAAACCCTGGAAGGTGGTTCTGATTCCTGTTTATTTGCATAGCGTGCAACCCAAGGGTTGTCTGACAAATCTTGCTATTCAGTGTAGTTTCCTGAATGGGCTATAAACATTCCGAAAATCTGACTGGAAGAAAATTTACAGCATTTCTGACATTACCTAGCAACATCAATTTTCTTCCGGTCATCAAAATATTCCATTTCACTGGTAGGGGTCTGCAGCAACACATTAGGCGATTTTCCTGCCTTTCTTTTTTCATCTGTTCCATTTTCTCCATCTGAACTGCAGAGAGGAAAAAAAAAAAAGAGAGAGAGTTAGACATGTGTATTGCAGGATTCACACCAATGTCAAATGCCACTGCAACATACTGATACATATTTAATAGCAAAATTATGATGTATCTTTTATATTAAGGTCCTGAAAAGTCTTCATCTACTGCCTTTACTGCCTTGACAATATTATACATTTGAACAGTATTCTGAGCTCCAGTATTGGAATTTCAGCAACGAAGAGAGGAAAACTGCAATGCTGCCATGGCTATTTCAGTGCTCATAAAATTCGCAGCTCTAGCTTCCAGTCCAAAGAGAATGTCTCATTTAGGAAAAATGCATTCCATGTTCAGTACTCAGACCCAATGACTAATGGAAATTAATTTAATTGGCAAGTTGGGAGAAAAACATCCTGCATGACAGTACCTCGTGCTTAGCAGATTGTGTCTCAATCTTGCAAGAAGAAGCTAAGTCCTATTTTGCCTTTCACTTTCCTCTTCTGTGAAAGATCATCTGCAGGATTTTCACAATAAAGTATCCTCTCAAAGTATCAAAAGTGCTGGTTTTATTTCACAAAAGAAGCGCATGCCACTGCCTGAAAAATATATATTAAGAAACTAGAGTCTGAGGACTAAGAGATGTGCCAGGAGAGACTTTCCATGACTTTCTTTTTTGTAATTTTCTAAAAAAAAGTTAACTCAGAAAAAACAGAGATAAAAGCTGTCATTAACAGCAAGGTCTGAAGAATGACAATACTTTAAAATAAGACATGACAAATACACACACACACACACACACACACACCCCCTCCTTTGGAAGACTAAAGCATCAGAAAGACTACAGGATGCTCTCAGCATTAACAAAAGCCAACCTCTGCTGCCCATTAATTTAATGCCTGGCCTGAATGACCCCCTTTACAGAAGCTTCCCATTATAATGTTTAATTTCTGCAATTTTACAGCAACAACAGCCACTGCCATCATGTGAGGGCATACTGACAATAAACAGTTTATTTTCCTACTAAAACAGAAGTTTTGCTGACAGAGGTTCCCAGACTAATTTAACCTCCATTTTCTTCTAGGAAGGGCATAAAAGGATCCATTGCTTTGATTACACTTTGGTGAATAAGATGCGAAGATACATCTCACAAAATCTTAATTGAGATCTAATGAGGAGGTAGCCTACCTTGCAGCTAAACTAGATCTTATGTCGCAGGACAAAAGCCATGGAGTTTTGCCATGGTGCTGAGACTTGTTCTACATTTATGTAGAGCATTCCTCTCTAATCCTTCCTCAACCCTTAGCACCCCCCACCACAGGGGCACTGAATTTATCCTTCCCAAGTCACACTTTGAGTATACTTGAAAGGGTTACAGCACTAATAAAGTCAATGAGGAATATTGCTTCACTCTTGGATCAGCCCTGCTTGACCACAAGGCACCAGCTTTTATTTTTGGCCAATATAAACTAGAATTAAATGGGCAATTCAAGAGATTTAAGCGGAACCCAATCTTTTGCCTGAAAAACCCTAATAAGCAGTTTTATGGTGTTTGAGATTTTAAGCAGGGAGATAACTGTCAACCCAAGGTGCTCCCTGCAAGCATAGAGGAGCTTGTATTCCAAAAGTCTGCAAATCCTGCAAATGTCTTAGTCACAGTCTTGCTACCTGTTATTTTTCTGTTCCCCAAATTCTTGGGCTTCAAGGGAGGCCAGAGAATACCAGACACGAATGGGATGAGGAACAGGGAAGGCAATATTGTCAAGTTCAGTCACACCTGCATTTCAAAAGAGCAGTGCAGCATGGAAGCTCCCAAGTAAGACTATACAACACAGCAGTATTTTTAAGGTGTAGCTGCTTGAGCCTAGAGCCTGGTTGGTGTCTATCATTGCCTTTGGCAGCCTCCTATTCTTATACAGTAATGCTATCGACTGATCAAAGCAGCCTGTATCACACCCACACTTCTGTACTACAAATTTGTCTCAGAAATACCTATAAACACAGGTTTTAGTGTTCACTTCCACCTGCCAGCACAGTTAGATGTTCTGTTGCTCTTAAATACTTTATTTACTTACCACTCATATTCCCTTTCCCTCACCCATTAATTAATACCTACTTCACAGTTAAACCTATGAGCCTGTTCTATCCTGTCTTCCCTACTAACCACTACTAACCCCAAACCTCTACAATGTGAACTCACTCGCTCTAGCTGCTTTCAGATGGCGGAGAGTTAGGGCATCTCAGCACACTAACCCTGCTGACTGTTGTATGTAGAAATGCTGAGCTATCTCATGCCAGCCTGGTCACCTCTCCAGGATCAACTTCTGCAGCTGAGAACAGGGAGAATGTACCCAAACACTTCAACAATTTCCCCCAAAACGTCTCAGGCATGAGGAGATTCACCCGTGGAACATATGCCACTGACAGGAGTGTATTCTTACTGGATGATACGGTCTTGCCATGTCTATCTTTCACCCTACCTCCATAAGCCACCGTCACATAATGAAAAACTACATAAGGATTTGTCCTTATCCTTCAGCTAACTATAGCTCCACACAGCAGCTAAGTCCCTAGCAGGTGTCTTTAAAGTACCAGAAGAATCTTAGCAGACCTTCTGCAGAAGGAAAGATCACAGGTATGACCTAAAAGCAGTACAATCTTGTTCATCAAGTCACATGCAAATTAAAATACTCCTTACATTTTCATGTGTGAGTCAGGATTAATAAATGCTTTGTAAAAAGAGCACAAAAAATAGATTACGTGCACTCAAGAAACAAAGTGATGCTCACTATAACTATTAGCAGTAGTTGCATATAAGTAAGTGAACTGTATTTGCAAATATCAGGGCAAAGTGATATCAGGACTTTGTTGATATGAAAACATTTTTCAAATTGAACATATATTCTGTACCAAGCTTATTTAAAATAACAGCTAAAATAAAAAATAAAAGTTGCCTCTAGTTTCCAAATAAAGAACAGTTGTCACAGGAAGTATCTTCAAAGCCAAGGCCTGCGCATACTATGGGATCATATCTTGTATCTAAGCCAGTTAAAATAAACATTAGTTGCAAGCACTGTAACTAAACTTTTTGCAATAAATGTTTCTTTTCCTTTTTTAAATATACACCAATAACTGAACAGTCATTTAAGATTAAATCACAGAAAGGGGAAAGTGTTATGAAACACATTAACCAAGGAAGGGGACTAAGTTTCATTCTAATGATGTTCAGAAGTATATTATTTGTCAATGTATTTTAAAGTCAGAGGAACTTAATCTCTTCTGATCCGAATGGTTTCTGTGAAACAAAAACTGTCACACTCAGGTGTATCAAGTTCCTCATACTGCAGAGAGTTTTCTGAACTTCAAAAAGTTTTCTTGTTTGGCGCTAATCTTGCCCAGGACCTGAAAAACTCAGACTTCCTGTGAAAATTATGCTGTGTCACATAATGAGGATTTTCCAAGAGGAAAAAAAATTAAGGACAGTAATCAAAAATATAAACTTTTTCCCTGTTTCATTCAAAACTAGTTTGAATAAGAAACACTGAACAGAAATAACATGAGAGATGTGCTAACAGGCCACAGCTTGGAAAGTGAGCCTTAAAGAACCACCACTATCTCTGACAACTCCAATACAGTCTTATCAGATGTGAACAATTCTCAGGCACATGTAAGAGACAGCAAAGACTCCAGAAACTGTACAGTGGTTACTGTCTCTAACTCCCCACAACCACACAAACCTTTCTACAAAGGTTCCTCAGATCCACCCCAAAGGACTTCCATGCTACTTGGTCTGCATGATAACAGATCTGAAAAGTTCAGCAGCCACAAAAAGTTGCGACAAACCAGCTCCCCAGTTCACAAGCTGCAGATCAGTTACACAGGAGGAAAAAGGCATCTTGAATAACTAGAGACCTTAGCTACAACTTCAACTGTTTGCAAAACTGCAGCCAAACCAATATTTCCCTAGGGTTTAACATGAGTCAGCGCTGCTGCAACATTCTCTGTGTGCATGGAGCATACATACCGGATCATCCTGTTACCTTAGAAGCCCTGTTATCCTGCTTTGTCTCTTTTATACAAAAAGGATTAATTTTGCAACAGCGGTTAGACTGCTGTATTATTGCAAATAATAAACCAAAAGAGTGTGGAGTAATTTGTCCCCTACTGTCCCCAACCATGCTTGGTACAATGTATGTGGAAATATCTGTCACAAATAAAAGGACATTCTGTATCTTTTTGTTCTGTTTGGTAGCTATTGGATTTACTGGGTAGCTGTTAGCAGACTGAAAAGGTTTGACAAAAGAATCAAAGTCGTGCAAAAGGCCCAAATACCATGAGATAGTGTTATTTAAGCTATTCTTACTCACAGATATGAGTCTATTCAGATAAAGGAACTGGTTATTCTTTCATAAACTAAAAGCCAAAGGGAGGGGCTCAAAACATTTCAGGATCTCAAAATCAAGATGACAGACTTTGACAGCCTTAAAAGCCGAGGAGATGGAGCAGGATGAAGAGATTTATCCAGGCAGCATCCAGGAGACACACAGGCAACATGCTTCAAGCAGAGACAACTGCAAGGGGGTGAGACGAAACGTGCTAACGCCTGAGAGGACAACCTGCTAAGCACGCTGCAGGCCAGAGGCCACCTCCTCAGCAGACTTTTCCTGACCTATCACATCCTGAAGGAGCAAACACCTTAACCTTCCTTTTGCTAGGCCTAAAGTCTTAGGTCTTAAATCTTTCAGAAGGTATGTCCTATCCTCTCACTAAACATCTTTTCTACGCTACATCAGTTTTAACAAAGTTTTTATGTATGTGTAATCAGAATCTGGACCGGTTTATCTGATGAGCTTGTTTTCATACCTTACAGAGTTGAATTATTTCACCCCTGAACTGAAGAAAATAACTTTTGCATTGTAAACTTTCCTGCTGTACTGTTCATAGCAGATGACAGTGGTGTCTCTACTGGATAACCTCGCAGGAGTGCTCAAGTTGAGGATTTAAATGTTGTCTATTTCTAAAAAGGCTGGTCACTCAGAGGCAAAACGCCTCCAACAGTTCTACAGTGCTCCAGTGTTATGTGGCACATGGCACTGTTTATGGGAGAAAATACATCCCCTAAAAAAAAAAAAAAAAGACTCAGAATAATGCTACAACCAAGTACCACCTTTACTGTGCAAATGGAAAGCCAAAAATTGACTATCATTGAGACAAACAGGCAGAAAATGAACTACAGCTACTCTGATCACAAAGAAGCAGGGAGTTGCTTAACAGCTGCTACAATAGATATTAAGGATGGCCATAATGTATGCATTTGGTATTTGTTAAAATTCCATACACTGCCTGCACTTAAGGCTGAAAAGCGAAGGAAGTAAAGCAGCTGATTCTGGAGTACAGCATTTCTTATATATTTTCTACAACAGATATACAGCTAGCAGATGTATTAATACCAAATATGGAGAGCTGCAACGCATTAATGATGGAGCCGAGATGTGAAACCCTGCATGAAGGAAAGGGTCAGTTTGTTAATATGAATAGGTATGAACCAGACTGAGATTTAAATACCTCAGGTTGTTCAAGGAGCAGGCTAATTCTCTTCTCATTAGATCACAGTCAAACACACCATAATGGAGGCAAAGTTATACAGATGCACATTAATTGAATATCATATGTATATGGATGGGCACACATGCATATACACCACATATTTCTCTATGGATTTCTAGGATGAAACAGGTCGGCAGGAATCTCAATGTCAGCTAGCATGGAAAGAAGAACCAATAAAATTGTTAAGACTTTTTAAAATGGTGAATCTTATTTTATATATCAAAGCAATTAACTTCAGAAACATTTGCTGTGTTCTATTTCACAGCTCTCTCTTGGACCATAACTGCTCACTTGTAAGTAGTTTTGTATGTCTGTCTTGCTGTATTTTTAGTAAAAGGATGAATGAAATTTTTGAGTTAACAGTGAACAGAAAACCTCCCAAAGCTGCTAGGGATTAGTGACTTAGAGGAAGTCATTTTTTTTTCCCTCAACTGAATTGACATTTCACTTAGTAACCAGATCAAGTTTCACACTAGCTTACCACTTGGACATCAGCAAGATCACTGTGACACCACAGACGTCACTAGCAAGTATGTAAATTCTCTGCTCTAAATACCATCTATTATTAACTGGCTGTATTCCCTGTCTAATCAAAACCAGACTGCTATCAAGTTCCATAGAAAAAAAAAAAAAAAAACCCACAGAAGAATTCCCCTGTGCTCTGAAACATGAGACACTATAACAAGATATTTTATTAAGTTAATATGAGAACAGGAACACAAGCCATTTAGCTCTCTTGTCTTTTCAAGAGTTTCCGTTTCAGATATCCACTTCAAAAAGCAAAAGCCCTCTTCTATCTATTTTCACTCAACCCCACAAGATTCCCATGATGCAGTTTTCATGGGAGTGTCATCAGGGCGACCAACAACTATTTATTTGAACATCGGCATGGCCAAATCCAGCAGACGACACAAATCTTTGACAGATACATTTCTGAGAAAAATGTGAAGCAAAAGACCTTAGGGGAGACACTCATTCACATGTAGTTTGGACTGGAGTATGTCTTCCTTTCATTCTCCAACTTGCTGGCAGCCTTTAGGGGGAAAGGTTTTCCTGTCTCTAGCCTACCTTATCTTCTATCCCAGAACAAGACAAGAAATGGGATCACAATTCCTACTGAAGAAGAAGCCAGTAGCTTTATATCAATCATATTTTTATCTTTAACTTTCAGAGGTAACAGCAAAAAGATAAAAGAAAGAAGAATTCCTGATCTATGACTTGTTAAGTGTGCAGAAAAGAGGGCAAAGGCACTTAATTGTCAGGTCTACCAACTGTTCTATAGCAAATTAAATAAAAAAGATAAATAATCTATAGACAATGCATGTCTTCAGTATGACTTCATAGGCATCTCTCAGTTAGATCTGCTCTGTAACTCAGGCAGAAACAACACAAATCTCTCTCTGGAACAACACAAGCACCTTTACAAATGAAGTGTGATCACCAGTGCATAAGCATAAAGGTTTGGCCTCATTACCTGAAGCTACATCTCTATATTCTGGAGGAAGAACTCCAGAATAACATACCTCCACATGACACAAGACTTGGCTGCCAGTTTTCCAGCATTAATTATGTTTCTGAAAAAAACTGAGTAGTTACATCAGACTGAATCAGGATTAAAAAAAAAAAAAAGGAAAAAAAAGCAGACACTAGCAATTACATTAACAGCTGCTATTAAGAATGTAGAACAGTAAGAAATGATAGTAGATGTTTGGAAACAGTCCTAAGAACACTTTTATTCCTTTCTCTGCTGCTTAAGAGTAGTTAAAAAATGAAGCTGTCACAAATCACTTGATCAGAAGCTTCTGTTATATGGAATTTTTAGAAATAATGACTTAATATGCTGCACAGAAATAATAACTCAGTATGCTGCGCACAAAGTGTTTTAATCAATGTACACATGAAAAAATAATTTTGATTCTTCAGTCAGGTTATACACAAAGAGAAAGATAGTTTGGTTTGATCAGGCATCAGCTTCTTTGAGAACTGGCATTGACAACAGATAACCCACAATCACTCATGAGATTTCTCTGTTTAAAAGGCAACACTAACTGAGCAGAGAAAATTTACAGTAGGCATTTCAAGGGATGCCTAAGTATGGTTTTTGTAGCTCCCCCGCAAGAACAGTGCAGAACAAGGCCTAATGCAAAACACTAACTGACATGAAAATAAGCACCTAATTATGTCCATCTACTCTGTTTTATCACAATTTCCATCAAGGACAGAAGTGAATTGAAGCGAAATCACTGTTGGAGGCTCACTGTTCAACAAGGGTCTGGCAATGTTGAATTTTCCATAGTTATCTTTGCAACCTATGATTTTTCTTACAGACCCATCTATATGTTCATGGAAAAGACTAGAATGATGCAGACAGTCCAATACAAAAGCTATTATTTCACAGTAGGAAACATTAGCTTCCAACAATGGGGCTAACTGACACCAATCACAATAGTGCCATTGACTGTGATGCTACATATGAGGAACCATTTTCCTTCCAAAGTCTTGGAAAAATATATTCTTACTAGAATCAGGGGTGACACATGGTGTCTCACCTACCAGTACTTAAGTCCATCACTGTAACAATCACCCCAGCATGAGACAGCACACTATACCATTTCACAAAGAGGAGACAAGGGCACTATCCAGTGGCCTAGCAGGGAGCAGTTACTTACGTCCTCCTGGAACCTCTCACTGACCCCTGCATTATGGAAAAACTGATATTTTAAATATTTGTTTACTGCTTTCTGGCAGGAAATAATAATCTCTGTAATTCTGCATAGCTCAGAGATCTTCTTCATAAAGCAATTAGCTTCTTTTCAAGGAAAAGTATAGAAACAGTGAAAGACAACTTGTCCTGACATATTCCTATTATCAGCAGATAAATTATTTGCTCTGTCATGACAATATTTGAAGAGATTTTTGCTGATCAGCCTAGCCGGATGCAGACAGGTCTTCATGAATTTTGGTTAAAATAAGTGCTACAAAAGAGGCTTGTAAAGATTGCTAGGCCAAACACAAGATCTCTCTGGCATAACAGTAACACAAGTGTAAAAAAGTTAACTGGAAAGGTTATATATGGACTTGGCAACGGCAATGTACAGAGCACGAAGATCACTAGTCCCAGCAGTGGTATCATTAGGTAGCACATCATTTCCAGCTACATGACTGCAACATTTATAGAGATGGTCGTAAGAAGACGATACTCTAATACTATGTTTATGCACCACCTGTCAAACACCAGCAACAAATCCTGATGCCCAAAGCTTATCTGTAGTATTACATTGCCTACCAAGCATTTCTCACAGACTACATATAACCAGTAAAGGTAGCACATTTGGGAGTATTTCAGGTTAGCCAATGCGGCACTTCGGTACAAAGAAAAGGCTGTTTAGATTCATGGTATACATTCACACATGGCACAATTATTTTAAAAACCTTCTTTTATAACTTAAGCTTGTATATACAGTGGACAGAGTAAGAATGACAGGAAAAAGGGAAAAAATAGGAACCATTAAAAAACATAATCATGAACAAATGGAGGTCATCCAGATTGGAAACCTCTTTTATGTAAGAGCTCAATTTTAAATGTTTCACTTTGCAGGCCTAATCTTCTTTTCAGATCACACATTACAACTTTCGCCATAAAAATAAGGAAGAACTACCAGGGAAGAATTAAAAAAATATGGTACTTAATACATCTTCATCCACTGAAAGTACAGAACACTAGTAACACAGGCATATGCCTACATCTTTTTCCCTTCACAAAAAACCAGCAGAAGTTTGGCTGCTGGAAAGAAGTTAACCTGTATCAAAGCTGAGATAAAACTCTGAATCAGTAATAAATAACGTCCTCTTTTTTCTCTGCATTTCGTATTTCTCTCAATTAAGAGATTTTCAGAAAAAAGGTTAGTGAGTTGTGATTACACACAAAGCAGTCAACTAATTGTCTTTGAACTTATCAACTGATAAACAGTTATTAGGAAACATCTGTTATGGCAGCATAACATGTCAGACAAATAAATCATAAAAATCACATTCTCTCTTTTCCCATAAGTACACAATCTATCTGTAAGCATTTTCCACTGCTTTCAGTAGCAAATTTTCCCCAGTATCTGCAATGTATTTTTGCTTTTATATATATACTT
>NW_010335974.1:0-243 GCF_000700745.2 Antrostomus carolinensis
GCCCACCACATCCAGCCCATCGCATTGTGCCCACCGGGTCCTGCCCACCATGTCGTGCCCACCACAGTCAGACCTGCCCATCGGGAGCTGGATGGATCCTGCACCCTGGGCAGTGATCAGGCTGGGGTGGGAAATCCTTCATCCCTGTCGGGGCCTTTTTGGGGACCCCAAGGGCTGGATGGAAGCCCCAGTCAAGGGGAGCCCCAGTGCTGCCATGGCCAGTGGCTGCCAAGCCCGGGAGGG
>NW_010335974.1:362-610 GCF_000700745.2 Antrostomus carolinensis
GACGGCCGGGTCCCCTGCCCCCAGGGAGCCGTTTGCAGCCACAGCTCCACCACAGCGGCTGGAACCAGAGGGGTGCAGCGACAGGACCAGTGTCCAGACAGGGTTCCCTGGGTGCAGGTGCTGGTGGCTTTGGTGCCACCTTCCCTAGAAGCCACCTGCCCGCATGGGATGCACCAGCATCAGCAGGAGCAGGGGGACCTCACCGGTGCAAGCAGCGCCCGCGGTGCTGGGGGCTGCGGTGCCGCACG
>NW_010335975.1:0-297 GCF_000700745.2 Antrostomus carolinensis
AAGCCCCGCCCACCCTGCCCCAGCAGCCGGGCCGCGTGCCCGTCGATGGCGTCCAGGGCCCCGCTCAGCAGGTAACAGGCGGCCGCCGGCCCCGGCTCCCGCGGCATCAGGTAGAAGGAGGCGGCGGCCAGGAGGAGGCGGCCATAGCCTAAAGGGGGAGGAGCCAAAGAGGACACGCCCACTTGCCTCCCAATACCCACCAGTACCCACCAGTAACCACCAGTAAGCGGCAAACCAGGATAGAAGTGGCTCTAAGGGCTTTACCAGTATATACCAGTGCTTCCCAGTGCCTCCCAG
>NW_010335976.1:0-1915 GCF_000700745.2 Antrostomus carolinensis
CCAAATCCCAGCTGAACCCAAACCCCAGCACAAACCAGCGTGACATTTTTCACAGGCAAGGGAAGAGAAAGCAAGACTAAAGAATCACTTGGTGATTCTCCTTGCCCTGAGGTTCCTGCATCTCTCCAGCCCCAACTAAGCCCTGCCTGGCTGATTGCTGGATGTTGCCCTGGTTCCTCCCATCAGGTTTCATTAACAAATACATCCTGGGCCGGTCACTCAGATACACTGACAAGTCCCCTATGACTAACCCATGTCCCTCAGCACTGTGTCTACACGACTCTTCAATCCCTCCAGGGATGGGGACTCCAAAAATGGAGACTCAAAAAAGCCATCAGGAGAGACAGCCAAGATGGGGCTGTGTGTTGGTTTACAGAAGAGCTACAGAAACAACTGGACTGAAGATCCTCAGAAGCAAGAGATGACCTCTGACATCCAGCTGAGTGGATGAGGAGCAGCAAGCTCGCTCCATCAGCTGGGTGGGTGCAGCAGTACCATCAGTGGCCCCATGGCCTGGCAGCTCCCATGTGCCCCACTCCTCCTGCTGCTGGGGCATGGGATGGGGCAGAGCAAAGAGGGAGATGGCAGGTGATTGTGTTTGGCTGAAAGCACGTTGTGGAGAGAAAGGCAAGGATGGATACTCACTCCTGCTCTCAAGAAATGATCTCCATCCTTGTTGTAGATGTCCACCATGATCTGCCCAGCAGAAGAGCAAACAACTGCAGGAACACACTGCCAGCCCTCATACTCTCTGCCTCCAGCAGCAATGTCTCTACTCTGACCAGCCACCTATGATGCCACCCACACCTCATACCCAGAAGTAACCATGGTGGTCCTGTGGCCCTGCAACCAGACTATCAACCTGGTCCATAAGCCCTCAGCCAGCTGCCCTGTGGTCAGAAGCAAACAAGCTGAAGGTGGCCACGAAGCATGGGGACACCTGCCAGAGGAAGGGTGACAGCAGGGATTACTGTCCTCCCATCAGACGTCACCTGGAGGAAGCAAAGCTGCAGGATGGTCACGTTGAGGTGTCAAGAAGCAGGAAAGCAATAAATCATTCAAATCTATGAATCTTCCACCAGAGTTCCTGCCAGCTGCTTGCTGAGGGATCACCCTGCTCCTCTGGAAGCATCTACACTGACATCATCTTGACGTTAACAGGGACCTGGAGACCATCACTCAGGAGTAAACCTGAGGTGAGACCTCCAGGTGAGACCCCACTGCTGTTTGGGATGGGATGTTGATGTGAACCACTCCGTACAACCCAGGAAGGAGACCAAGAGATCCATAAATCAGGAAGAGATGAAATGTGGTCTGCAATGGTCAAGGCAAGGACTGTAAAAACCACCTTCCCTGCCCTCTATTTATTTCCTAACAGAGCTCAGACCATCTCTGGTTTTTGGTACTTTCATCCACTTTTGGACACTTGCTCATAAATAAGAGCAATTTAAGAGTGAGACTCAGCAGAAGAAAGTTTCTCTGTCACTAAACACAAATTCTTCTCTCTCCAGCTCTTCTGTTTGGGCAGTTTGGGAACGTAGATTCAGTGCAGAGCCCTGATGCTGTGCAGATATCAATAAGTGTCTTGACATTGACCTTCTGGCCATGAGGGAACCTCTCCAAACATCACTTCAGGAGGAGAAAGAGAGCTGTGAAACACACTAATTGGCCCATCTCTGTGTTGAGCTTGTTGACATTTCCACCAAGGTTAGAGCAGCTGAGAAGTGTGAGGTACCATCTCATCACCCCCTTGGAAAGGAGAAAATTCTGTTGCCACATAATGACAAATGGAGGTAGGAGGACGTGTTGGGGTGCAGCACGATGTGCCATCACCCCAAAGGACACTGGGGCTGGCCAGAGAAAGAACAAATATATATTATATACATATATATAAATATATATATATTTATATATA
>NW_010335977.1:0-2934 GCF_000700745.2 Antrostomus carolinensis
CATGGTCATCCTGCTGTCCACCAGGACTCTGTCCAGCCCTATCTGTCTTTGGGGCACTGTGATGGTGGTGAGAGCTGGATCAAAACCAGATTTAGGCATGAGTGAATGATGGAAGCAGCCAGGGACTACTGCTCTCCTCTATCACAAACGTGGATGACATGGATGGATTTTGTTCTTTCAGTTAATATTTTACTTTTTTAGTTTTTTGAGGTGATGGGGAGGGGGAAAATACTGAAGATATCTCTCACTCAAGCAATAATTGAATTGCTGGTCATAGTTTTTTCTTACTGAAACTTCTAAATCTTTCAATGAAACTGGACATTTTTGGAAGCAAAATATTTCATTCAATTGAAAAATGCCTTCTCCATCACACAAAAAAAGCATTAATAGCAAAAAAACCCCAAACCCAAACCTTTCCAGCTTGAAATTAGTCATGTGGGAATATCAGTTTGTTCTAGTAAGACTCAGTAATGGATTTATTGTAGTGTGCATTGTTTTTGTTTGCATTTACGTAGTGTAAAGTGATAAATATCTTGGACTGGCTACTTTGTCTGAGGTTTTCTCTGGGAAACTGAGAATAGTGAGAATAGACAGTGATATTTATGGGTACACTGACTAATCTCTGTGCCTGGGACCTAACAACATGACAGTGTCAGAACTGCCATATTTATTGGGATCAAGAATCTGTCTAGCTTGGTTTCCAACAGAGGCATGCAGAGAAGAGGAAAAACTAACCTGAGCATTTATGATACTTACCCTGGGTAGTTTGCCAGCCTCCACATCTGCTCTGGCACCTACGGACTGACCCCTTCCTTCTGATGTGACTGGAGGCTGTGACAACATGAATGAAGCTCGAGGGGGTCACTTGTGCTGTATGATTTACAATGGGGTCACATTCCTACTGGGTGATCCACCATATGGGATGTGCCTCTTGCTTCCTCTCCTGAAATGCTCACCTGATTGCACTGGCAGGGACCCCTGGTTGTTGTGCCAAGAACTGAACAAAGCCCAAGAGGAGTTTATAGCCCAGTGGCCAGAGCTCGGCTGGGCTTTCACAGCTGGTGGGCATTAGGAGCAAAGACCTTGGAAATAGGAGTTCAATGACAGTGATATTTATGGGTACAGTGACTAATCTCTGTGCCTGGGACCTAACAACTAAATCCAAAAACATTGGCAAATACTCATTTTGTCTATTTTGTTTTATTTTGGTAATAATTATAGCTGTTTCTATTGCCATCTCACCTGGAACTAGTACATGAAGAAACTTCCATCAACTTCAGTTTGTGACATTTAGCAACGTCAGTGCTGTTATTGGATAGATGTACCAGTGAGTGAAATGGAAGCAAAGGAGGAAAAAATGAGTGACAAAAATTTTCCAAACTCTCACAGATAGTTTTTTATAGTGGTGGAGAGATTTTGCAAGTGGCAGGTGCCAGTATTAAGTACTGAATTCTTCATTTTCCCTTTAGTCTCATTATAAACAGGGATATTTGTTTTGAAAATAGACATTTTTCATCACTTCTTTTTAGGGTCATGCCTCTGTAAGGCACACAGATGCTGAATTTGGACAGGACATTTTAGCCATAATATATGAAGTTCCAAAATTTCAGAGGCTCCATTAAGAATATTGTGCAGAAATTGGGATTTTTGCCATTGGCTTGAATGGCTCCAAGATTACATCCTTGTTGTTCCTTGGAAGTCATCTTTGATTTGGAAATTGTCTTGACAAATGCTGTGATACATTGCTCTCTGAGGAAATTCTTGCTACTTCATTGTTTTGATGAGGCAGTAAATAACAAAAGAACCTTACTCATCCAGCTACTCCAGTCCCAGCTCAACTCAAAGTAGTCAGGAATGGGCAACAGCAAAATGTTAATCAAATTCCTTTGAATCTCAAAAGAAATGTTGTGTAGAGCTTCTCTGAGACCGCAGAAAACTCCCCATGGGAAACTGTCAACATTTCTATTTAACTTATTGTGTCAACATTTGGCATCTGTGAATCAACTGGTGAAGTGCTTGGAAAAAACAGGAAAATACAATTTTATGCATATTGGGAATAGATATATATATATATATATGTGAGTATATACACACAAAAAATATACATCTTTCTATCTATAATATTGATACTACCTGTGTACAAAGTTTTCCAGTTGCCAATTATATGTGCGTGTATATGTGCTTATGTGATATTTTTATATGAGAACAGGAAAATTTTCAGCCAGCTCCATTTTAGGGCCTTTGAAGGCAGATTTGTTTGTTTATCTGTTTAACAAAACCCATTTTGACAAATGGCATCTCCTAGCTAGGAGCTGGATAACCTGAAAGCCATTCTGGATGGGCTTTGGGACAGGACATCACTGTTGGTGCTTTCAGTTGCTTTCAGATCAATAAGTCCTCTGGATTTCTCCTCCCTCAGCTGTTGTAATTCACTAGTGTACTGCCCTCCACTCCAGCAACTGCTGAGTCCCATGCAAGCGTTTAGGGAGAGAGCTTGGCCCCATGGCCATCCATGGCAAACATCCCATTGACTTCAATGAACCTGGATTTCACCCCCAGTCCTTGGAAGATTTTTACAGATGTCCAAATAGCACACTCTGTACAGCCTGTAATCAAAGCCTCCCCTGTTAGGTTTATTTACTTTTACACTGTGTATGATATTAAATTCAAGCTCTTTAAATTTCTGCTCTTATTCCAGGCCCAGTGGAAAGAACCCCCCCCCCCCCCAATTCTATTTTAATCGAAATTCATCAAGGTTGGTGGAAGTACCTCCTTGTTGAAGGTCCCTGATGTAGATCGCTTCCTACAGTAAATTCAAATGTGTAAGACAACTCACAATTGGCTTTTATAATCTTATGAAAAAAAAAAAAAAGTCTGGCTCAAAAGCTGCTGACTTTTTCTCTAGCAGAGGCTGAGCTGCTAAGAGATCTGTAG
>NW_010335977.1:2982-6867 GCF_000700745.2 Antrostomus carolinensis
AGTCATTGCAAACAAGAGGCACCTCTATCTAGCTGCACGCTCATGGCCCAGCGATCAGTTTTGGAGCCAACAGCTCATGAGCAAAGAGGACATTATCAGTGAAGGCAACCTGGAGCCCTACAATGAATTCAGGTCCTCTGCGCGACCTTGGACGTGGTGCTTACACTTCTTGCCATCACTTCCCCATCTAGAAGATGGAGCTAATAACACCTGATTTGCTCATCATGTTTATTTAAATTATGAACACCTCCAGGCAGAGACAATCTCTTACAATGTGTCTATACAATGTCTAATAGAAGGCCCTTGTCTCAGCTCAACCTCTGGGTACTACATGGAGGCAAATAGTAGGACTTGGCAGACTGCAGATTTCAAACTAGAAATCTAATACTAAATATTCTCATTCTCTCCTGCTTTTGGCACTTGGCCCTATTCAAGATGATTTTATTTTGTTTTCATTTTTTTTTTAAGAAGGTACTAAACCAAATCCTGAGGGCCCTCTGTCTCCAATTCCCATTAAAGTTTACATTGTACTCACTGGCAGTTTGTCTCAGAAGAAGTGTCCCAGGGTTTCCCCCTTAGAATTTTTAAATGGCTGTACAGCAGAAAGCAAGAAAACATGAACTCTGTCTGGTCCTGGAGCTACAGCTGTAATCAGAAGCTTTATGATGAAGTTCAGCTGGAAGAGCAAAGGAGGGAAGAAAAAAAAAAAAGACAAAACAAAACAAGAGAATGCCATCAAAGTCTTTCAAAGACAGAAATTCATTTTACCTTTGTCAATGACTGTGGTTTCCAAGGATAAAGATCAAAGCAATGACCGTGGGCAGAGCTATGACAAATGCCGAGATCAGTCTGTTAAACCCTAGCATTAGCTCTACAGTTAGACTGGTGTCTAGACTAGCAGTGGGTACTCATGCCAGGTTTGGCAAACACGGCAGCGGAGTGCTTACATCAGAGCTGTAGCAAGAAGAATGAGGCATCCAAATTGCAGAGGGGAGGGAGCAATCAGACTCCAGCAGAATGGAACTGGAAAAAGGAAGTTTAGAAAAAAAAAGAAACAACCAACTAACAAAAAAAACCCAAAACACAAACCCAACCCAACAACAAAAAAAAAACCCACAGAAAAAAACCCCCAGATTCTTGCGTGGACTCAGGGAAAAGCAGCTGAGAAGACACATCCCCTCTCCTGGTTTTTGTATTGTGATTAATGCACACAGAAAGCTTAGATAACTGGGGGAAAGTAATGCCAAATTCTTATCAATACAGATGAGCTGGATTCATATTCCTCCAGCCCTTTCATGTGGAAATGAGACTGCATTTGATAAGGCCAAGCCCATGTTTGAAATAGCTCGTCTGGGATGTGCGCGTGGTGAGGGCTCAGGTGCCTGCACGGAGAATCGCTGCTGCTGGACAGAAAAGGAGGAGACCTTTCCTGAGGGCAGAGAGCACCATCAGCTTCCTCACTTTTTCTCTTTGGCGTGGGGCGGACAGAAAGGATAGATGCGTGCTGAAGTCTGAGCTGATGGACTGTGAGAGGAGGCAAGGTGATTTTGGCTGGTGAGTGGCTCTGGCCTGCAGGGTCTCCATGTTCTTCCAGAGACCTCTTGCATGGACCCTTAAAAATAACACCTTGCCACGCCCCAAAGGAGAAAGGTGGAGAAACAAGGGGAGTACACACACGCTTACAGCAGCTTGTGTTAGTACACCTGGGGCCAGCCCTGCTCTTACACTGCTGCCCTGGGGCATGTGCTCGCCCCAGGGCTTCAGGCTTGGATGGAGCAGAGAGGAGCGGAGGCATCACTCTCTGTGTGTGGCACCCTGTGCCTGCCCGAGTCTGGGGCTCTCCTGGCCTCAGAATGCTGCACAGGATGGGTACAGGGATAAACTCTAGAAAAACTGTGTGCTGCTGGACAGCCACCACTACTGGAGTTTTGTTTTGTCTTTTTTTTTCTTCTTCCCTCCTTTGCTCTTCCAGCTGAACTTCATCATAAAGCTTCTGATTACAGCTGTAGCTCCAGGACCAGACAGAGTTCATGTTTTCTTGCTTTCTGCTGTACAGCCATTTAAAAATTCTAAGGGGGAAACCCTGGGACACTTCTTCTGAGACAAACTGCCAGTGAGTGCAATGTAAACAACCATTTCTCATCATAGTTACATTGGCTTCCATCAGTCATGAAGAATTCAAAAGAAGCTGCAAATTAATGTGGGCAAATATGATCTCCAATGGATGAAGATAAGACCAGAAGAAATATTTTCATAAAGCCATCTGGTTTCAGCTGCGCTTCACACAGGGGCTTGCACTACCCATTGTCAGGAATACAGTGTAGTGCTTGCTAGAAACAATTAGCTAAGACTTAGACTGGTCATACACTATTCTCAGCTCTGTACTGACTCACCTCATGGCCTCGGGTGAGTTGCTTCATATTTGTGCCTTAATTTATCCATTGGTAATAGCAGAGATAGTAACAGTCTCACGGAGTGGTGCGAGAATTAGTTAATTAATATTTGGAAAACAGTTTGTGCCTTGACGTCTTTGTGCCTTTGTTTACCCATCAGTAATATCAGAGATAATAACTGTCTCATGGAGAGGTACAAAGATTAATTAGTTATTTGAAAAGCAGTTTGAGATCCTTGGATGAAAGATGCTATGTGAGTAAAACATATCATTAAAAACATCTCCTAGTCCTCTGTGAAGTTAAAATAAAGCTGAAGCTTCTTAGTCATTCAAATAATTAAACCATAAATACTGTTTATTTTAATCTTCCCTTTAAAAAAATAATCTAATCTAGGCAGTGATACCAGCCAAAGAATGAAAAATGTTTCAAATTCAGTAGACCTATCAATTTGAAGAGCTTGATTCTTAATTGCTTTTTGATTTCTATCAATGGAAAGTGAGAGCAATTGTATTTACAAACGCCTGCAAAAGCACAGGGCAGGTAGGAGGACACCCACAGTTCCTCTGCAGGGTTTCAGCCTGCATATTCACACGGATACAGCAGCTGTACACTGTGCTGCACGGGGTTTCTCACACTATCCAAGCATATGATCCTATTGGACTTGTTAACCAAGAGGGAGGTGCAGACTAGCCTACCTTAAAGGCATGTCAAAGCCAGCTTCAACCCCCCAAAAAATGCGGGTGCACTGAAGCAGGGTCACAAAAGTAACTTTTCCTCCCAGGAATGCTGCCCAAGGGACAACTCAACAAGCAAAGGTGCTGGACATCAGCCATTGATCCATTCAGTCTTTTGCATCCTGGGTAGAGCTTCTCTCCTAAAACTCAGCGCTGAATGTGCACCCTGAGCTGATGCTGCCCTACCTGCTTTGCCCAGGTCCAAGGGGAGAGAAGTCCCAGAGCTGTACTGGCTGACACTGGAAAGGAACAGTAAGAGAATTGATGGTGCCTATATTTAAAATCACCTTTTATTCAGAGGTGTACAGGCCAAACAGGGAAAGCCCTCCCAGTCACTTCCCTGGGGGTCACTGTACATTGGGTAGCAAAATGTACACAAGTGGCCTGTGCTTTTCGTCTTGCTCTGTCTCCAGTTTTTGTGCATGTTTTTGTTTTACAAACCACATATGGAATTCCAGCTGCTCCAGCCAGCAAGTCAAAGTCAACTTTACTGGGACCCAACTTAAACGCCTTGATGCCAATGCACGTAGCATGGGGAATAAACAAGAGGAGCTGGAGATGTACATGTACCTGCAGGGCTACGATCTGACTGGCATCACAGAGACATGGTGGGATGGCTTCCATGACTGGAGGGTTGGAATGGAAGGATCCAGGCTCTTCAGGAAGTACAGGCAGGGAAGATGAGGAGGGGGCATCACCCCCTATGTCAACAACCCTCTGGAGTGTATGGAGCAACACCTGGGGATGGATGAGGAGCC
>NW_010335978.1:0-230 GCF_000700745.2 Antrostomus carolinensis
CAAATCCACAGCAGAAAGCAGAAGGGGGGTGGGGGGGAACGGAAGAAAAACCCCCCAACAAAAAGCGACCCCTCCCAAAAAAAGAGAAAGAAGCAAAGCAAGGAGGCGCTGGCCCACATGGCCACCAGGCAGGAGCTTCTTCTGCCTCCAGCTCTCCTGCTCCCAGCATCTGCTGCCAGACCCGGCTGGGTGGGCAGGGGCTGGGGTCGTGCCCCTGGTGGGGTCGGGAT
>NW_010335978.1:249-1583 GCF_000700745.2 Antrostomus carolinensis
GGGGTGTGGAGCTGGGTGGTCCCTCCCTGCTTGGCCAGAGGCAAGTCAAGATCTTAAAGAGGGGAGGGAGTGGAGGAGGGACAATAGGTTATTGTGCTCTTATCTCTGGAGACCTGAGGTTGGGTGGGGGTTTGGATTTGCAAATCTCAAACCAGTGCAGCCTGTTTCTGCTGGTGGACAGACTGGGCAGCCCAGCTGGGACTGAGGGACAGCGAGCTGGGGTGGAGGTGAGTCCTCACACCTACCTATGGGGTATCCAGAGCTGTCCTGGGGTTGAGGGGGGCACCCATCTGTGCCCCCACCCCAAAATGGGCACGATGCTCCTGCTGTCATCTGCCCGGGCAGGCAGGGTTTGTGCCGGCTGCCTGCACTCTGCCTGCTTCCAGACAGTGCCCTCAATCTTTCGCTTCCTTGAGCACTGAAACACACCTCAATTATTTAATCATGAGCGAAAGAAGCTGACGCCCCCGTGCTCCGCCAGCCCCACCCCGCAGTGCTGTGGGGTTCCCTCCCTGGATCTGTGTCCTCCCGGGTCAACCTCCCCAGGAAATGCCACCCGTCCCTTGGGGATGGCGTGGGCTGGGTGATGGGGTGAGAGGTGGCTGCAGGTGGCTCCTGGTAGCCAAGGGTTCTCTCAGGCTGACTGGAGGGAGCTGGTGGTCTTGGAGATCTCCCAAAAGCTCCGTGCCCTTTGATTCCCCATATCCTGACATGGATATGTGGGTTTTCTGCCCCATGTCAAGGCGTTGGAGGGTGTCCCCATGCTGGGACAATGCCATGGTGCGAGTGGAGCTGGAAGGCAAAGCTTCCCCATACCTCCTGGTTCTTTGCCCCTTGGGGTGCAGAGTCTGTCCCCATCCCACCACACCTCACCCATGGGTGCTGCCCTGGGGATGTCCTCATGCTTGGGGACACGCAGGGACCTCTGCAAAGCCTTTGGCTCCTTCCCCGTTGGAGAAGAGCTGGCTGGCACTGGGGTGGGGTGGTGCAAGCGCTGCAGGTAGAGGCTTGAGAGGGCGAAGGGTGTTGTTGTTGGGTGGTGGTTGGCTTTTATTTTCCGTTGAGATGGTGACGGAGGGAATTCCCTGCGCTGCCAGCTCGCCGCTCGCGTGCCGTGGGGTCCTCGCGGCGTTCTGCGAGCAGAGAGGATCTCTTGTGAGCGTGTGTGTCACCGTCAGCTGGAGTGTCACCGAGCTTTTTGTCCCCAAAGGTGGGACCCCACCATGCTGAATCCCCCTGGCACAGCCCCATGCAGAGGATGGGACAGGGAGGGGTGAGCCGTAGGGTGACACAGGTCCTTGGACTGGGTGAGTAAGAGCAGGGAGGGACTGCTG
>NW_010335979.1:0-5048 GCF_000700745.2 Antrostomus carolinensis
TTCCAACCCAAACCATTCCATGATTGTATGAATTATTCAAAACTTTAATTTATTGGTAGAAGTGAGTATATTAGATCTTTCATTATATGTATATTTTCTTTTTGTGTCTGGCTTTTTTCCTGCCTTCATCCTGAACGTTATTACAGTTACTTTTGTTTTCAACAGAGCGCATGTACTAGTCCTGCATCCCAGTTCTGTTGTTCTTCTCCCTCCTTCCTCTCCATCATCCCTCTTTTCTTCCATTATTATTGATTCTTTTTATAGCCTCAAAGGATTTCCTTTCAACTTTGGGTCTTTCCACCCCATTCCACATACGGAAAAACGCTGCAGGAAGGATTATGCTCTGCTTCCTCCCACCACCTGTGTGGCTGTGCCAGGAGTGTCAGGTAGTACATATCCACACACACACACACACACTGCTACTTAGTGTTGGCAAATGCAAGCAGAACAGATAAGACCGATTCACAGTGCCTCACGTAGCAGGTGGTCGGAGAAAATAATTAGAATAATAGCTAGAATAAATCAAGGACTCAGCGGGAATAATGGAATTGTTACCAGAGCAGACACCTCATTCTGTGGAACTCGATAAACACTCAGCTTTGCTGTTGTAACACGAGAGAGATGAGTTGACTCTAGGGGTAAATGGTTGGGAGGATTCATGAATCACACTTGCCAACAGGGCTACCAAGCAGAACTTTGGATTTAAGCAAAAACTTTAGGAGGCTAAAGAATTCCCGGGGTGCTGTTACTAATTCCTCATTCTGTTTCCGCAGAGCCGCTGAGTGGCAATAGTGTGATCAACAAACTGTATCTGCTCTAGAATAAAATTACTAAGCTGGTAACCTTTATTAATGGAGAAGATAATGCTACGTTTGCCTTTATTTTATTTTATTTTTACAGTCTTTGCCTAAGCATGATTTACTGTTGCTGTACCTCTTGGTCTTCTGGGAGGGATGGCTGTAAGCCCATCTCAAACAACTTTAAAGCCCCTTCGTTGATGAAATATATCTGGGGAGCAGAAATAAGGAAAGGGAATCAGGGAGGAGAGCCAGAAGAGAAGAGATTTCAAGTGTGGGAAGTGTCAGGGGAAGTGTCATAGCAAGTTGCTGGCAGAACCCTCCAGCTCAAGGCACATAGGAGCTGGTGGATGCTGCCCAGAAACATTGGAGAGGCCTTCAGTTGCTGAGAAGCTCTTTTTCCTTGAGGAGATCCATGAGGAGGTCCTGTGGCTTCACTCTGTCCATCTGAAGTCTTGTATAAATAAAATTATGAAGGTAAAAGCATAGGCAGGACCATTTAATGCTCAGTACTGGAGACAAGTATCAGGCTGAAGAGTATCTGCTGAATTGAACCGTTCTCGTGTTCTTTAAATAACATGCAATCATTGAATGATTTGAGTCCGGTGAAGATTCCTTTTCTTACAGTCATGTGTCAGGCTGGTTTGTTTTTTCTTTTCTGAAGGAACTGCAAAATAAGCATTTCCCAGAAATAGACTCATTTTACTGAAATGCCTGATACATCTACGATCTAAGTGTAAGTTGTGCAGAGAGCTACAGCCTCCTTGGGTGTGTTGAACACGAGAGAGAAAAACAATGGTCAAGTAACACGGTGGGTAATATGAGTGTCCTCTCTCTTTGTAATATTTAGATTAGATATTAGGAAGAAGTTCTTCACTGTGAGGGGGGTCAGACACTGGAACAGGTTACCCAAGGAAGTTGTGGCTGCTCCTCCCTGGAAGTGTTGAAGGCCAGGTTGGATGAGGCTTTGAGCAACCTGGTCTAGTGGAAGGTGTCCCTGCTGCTGGCAGGGGGGTTGGAACTGGATGATCTTTAAGGTCCCTTCCAATCCAAACCATTCTATGATTCTATGTTTCTATGAATATATTTAAGGGAGTTATAAAACTAAATACTGTTGTATCACCTTTAGCTGTAAATAAGGACATAGTTTTCCTGAGGGCTCCCGTTTTTATCGAGGAGGTGAAATTCATAATGAAACTAATATATTGCACCTCTATCAGGAGCTTTTAATAACTGTAATAAAAGACACTTAAACTGCTGATCTGCATTGATTTTTACTCTTCTGGGAAGACAATTATCTGTGTTTTTAAATACAGCTCTGAAGTGTTTAGTGGGGTAAATGATTTTTCCTTTCACTTCCTACTAAACATCTCATTGAAACACTATTATTGGCAGGTAGCCAGCATTACCTCTGAAAATTTTTTGTGGGTTTTTTTTTAGTGTGGGCACATTTACAGAAAGAGATTAGACAGTATTTAATGATCAGTCCTCCAGTTACTAGAGCTTCTTGTAGAAGAATTAGTAAATGTTAGAGCTAAAAAGCTCTTCACTTTGGAAACAATTATAGTTTCATGAACTATGGCCAACTCCGTGGTAATTTTTATGTTAATGAGAATCATGGTAGTAAGGAACAGGCTATTTTTAGAAATTATTTTCACAGATAATTGCCTTCGTATTTCTGTAGATAAAATATCGAGATAAAGCCCCAGTGTGTGCCCACTTCTGCAGATGGTCGAATAATGTGCACAAAGCTTCTCTCCCTCTTCAGTGTCTGCGTGGGAATAACTTTTATTTGCTCACTGATTGTGTTTGAGACTTCTCTCTGGATATGTGTGACATAGGGAAGGAGTAGAAGTTAAAGCTGCAGCCCTTGGTGTGAAGATGGGCAGGAGCAGAATAGCTGAATGAAATGGATAGTCAAGGTAAAACTGGTCCCTTATCTTCTGCATCGTTTGGAGTCCGTGGGTAATATAGAATCACAGAATGGTTAGGATTGGAAGGGACCTTCAAGCTCATCCAGTTCCAACCCCCCTGCCAGCAGCAGGGACACCTTCCACTAGACCAGGTTGCTCAAAGCCTCATCCAACCTGGCCTTGAACAGTTCCAGGGAGGGGGCATATTAGTCTATATTAGATGGACTGAGAACCTGTGCTCCACATCTAATTTCCTCGCCTGAATGTTGAGCATCCTGTTTGAGGCCACATCTCAACTCCTTCAACAGCCACCACCAGGCAACCTGCATCTCCAGAGGGAGATCAGTTCTCCTTGCTCTTCCATATGACTCTGAAGAATCATAGAATCCCAGAGTGGTTTGGGTAGGAAGGGACATTCAAGCTCATCCAGTTCCAACCCCCCTGCCAGCAGCAGGGACACCTTCCACTAGACCAGGTTGCTCAAAGCCTCATCCAACCTGGCCTTCAACACTTCCAGGGAGGAGCAGCCACAACTTCCTTGGGCAACCTGGGACAGTGTCTGACCACCCTCACAGTGAAGAATTTCTTCCTAATATCTCATCTAAACCTCCCCTCTTTCAGTTTAAACCCATTTCCCCTTGTTTTGTCATTAACTGCCCTTAGGAAAAGTCCCTCCCCAGCCTTCCTGGAGCCCCTTCAGGTACTGGGAGGCCACTAGAAGATCTCCCCGGAGCCTTCTCTTCTCCAGGCTGAACAGCCCCGACTCTTTCAACCCTCAATAATAATATGGATAGGCTGTCACAATTTCAAGCAGAAAATGCAAAGGATGAGGGTTTCAGTAGCAGCGTGGTCTTTGCTACGTTCCTTTGTAGGGCATAGAAACAGTACGTATCGCTATACTGTTAGGATGGACATGATAAATTGCAAGGCTGTGTGGGAAAACTACATTTATTATGGGTCTTGAATTGCTTCCTTTGTCTTTCTGCATTAGTATTTTGTCTGTGCACACGTTTCCCTCCAGTGTGCCAGCCGTAAAAGTTATGATAATAACAATCACTACCTTGAAAATAGCCTCCCATTCAGAAAAAGCTTCTGCTAAATGTAAAGGTCCAGTTGAGACCCTTTTTCTACCTGAATTACAAGATCATTTCTGCATTTAACAATCCCCAAACAACTGTGGGTTGCATCAGCTCAGACAGTCATTCTCTCTATTCACGTGATTTTTCACTCCAACCTACAGAACATGTTTTCTGGGGCTTTTTCACTAAGGCCCCTTGCTGCTCAAGTCAATAATGAGCATATGGTTGGGAACATACAGCCAAATGGAAAAGAGCACATGAATAAAGGGATGTGGCTTGGATAGGGAGTGCAAATTTGCCAGACATTTAGGCAAAGAGAGCATCATTCAGTAAAATACGTGTTTTAGCACAAATCAAGAGCAGTGACTGAATGCTTGTCATCAGAGTGGATAAACCATTATGTCCAAATTAAGTTTTTGAGGACTTAGTGGTTGGTTTTGTGTGTTTTATCTTTTTTTTTTTTTAATTAAAAAAAATTAAAACCCATTTTTTAAGTTAAAAAAGGACATACTGGAAAAGCATAATGCTGTGAACATAAATGAGAGAAGCTTTTTACAAGGCTGAGCAGGGTGAGAGAGAGCATGTGGTTGTATTGATGCTCCTTATGGAAAGGAGAGGTCTGATGAAGGAGGATTAAATTATCAAAAACATTAGAGAGCTACTGGTCTCAAGGTTTTTTAGGGTAGAAGACACGCTTTAACAGGGATTGGTGTTGCAAAACTTGTGTACTTCAGACAATGAAAAATGCTGGATTTCCTGTACTTAGCCCTAGGGGAAAGCTGACCCTTCTAGAAATATAAAGACCAAAGTTCTGTAGTTGGTAAAAGTGAAGGTGAAACTTCACAGCAAATTGATGGAGGTATTCTCCTGGGTTCCTCCAAAACTGCGTAATAAATGGAGACTCACTTGGAGCACCTGCAAGACGAAGCAGATGGGACTGCTCGGTGCAGTGAGCACAATCTGGAGAGATTTGTCTTGGTGTTCAGATAGATACTGTGTTCAGGAGTCAAAACCACGCTCCAAGGTCATGCTGCTGACGCCCAAGGCCTCTTCCAAATGTTAAATGTCTTTTCTTATTATTGAGTTGTGTTATAGCAGTGCCAGGGACTGTCACAGACTAGGATCTCCTTGCGGTAAGTTCTGAGCCAACTTGGAGAGAGCAACTGCCCAAGAGTGTTAGACAGGAGACAACCTGTAGATCCTGACAGTCCAGGGGTAAAGAGAGACAATGGGATGGGATGGGATGAGATGGGATGGGA
>NW_010335980.1:0-1779 GCF_000700745.2 Antrostomus carolinensis
GCGGGGACAGAAACGCTGGGCTGGTTTAACTTTCTGTTCTGTCTTGTCGGTTTGTCCGGACGTACCGCGGAAAAGTTGCTGGTGCGGGCCACAAAGCAGCGAACGGGAACCGAAGCGTTTCCCCTTCAAGGACCAGCCCTCCCTTCTCTTTTGTTTAACACCTGAAAAGTAAGTATGGATTAGAGTCATTTTCCACACGTTTTCATCAGTCTTTGTTAACTGAGTTACAGATTAGACCAGGTTTGATTATTTGCACAGCTGATCCCTTTGGAATGGATCAACATAATCATTTTGGACCAGAATATTAAGAAGTTTAGACTGTTCTAAGTGAAAATAGGCAGTTAACGGGATTTTGAGTAACGCCTTTGCTCATTTTCCTCTTTGCTTGTTCCTGGAAGAGTGACTGCTTAGCACTTCTGAAATCATAACTGTGCATCTTTAGCTCATTACTTAAAACAAATATCCTTTGAGCCATGTTTCCACACAGTATTGTGCTGCGTTACTTAAGCTGGATTAGAAATCAGATCAGGTAAGTCAGTGGTTGCCCTTTTTGCTTGCTGACTGAAGCAAGGAATTGTTGCAATGACGTGGTGTGTGATGAGCACCATTTGGAGCAGCAGCTGCGGTGTAGCAGGAAGTGCAGCCGCAGGATATGGGCCTGGAGGCTGACAATGTGCAGAAATCAGCCAGCACGATTACTGACAGAAAACATGACATGCAGTGACAAAGTAACTTCTGTACATAACGAAATGGAAATAATTGATGATTTGTTTTTCAAAAGGCAGATCAAATTGATGGAACTTTAATCCCATAGTATACCTTCTTCTGTTAGAAACACTCCTACACTTTCCCAAAAAAAGAAAAAGAAATTCTGCCCTGATTTGGTACACTTAGTACCAACATTATGGTACAGAATCCTTGTTAAAAAGATTTCAATACAGAAAATGTGAAGTTCCTTTGGGGATTATATTCTTACATTTACTTCTGTTTGTGAGTTAATGATACTAGTTGGGCCACAATCAAGCGTATATGTAAATATTTTCAAGGCTGAGATGTATCTTACTATTATACATATCCTTATTTTTTGATTCCCTTGAGTTCTGCTAGAAATAAATGCATTCCAGAAATAATTAGATAGTGTAGTCTCCATTAGAACATCACAATTGAGTATATATGTCTGGAGCAGTGGACACTAGAAAGTGCCTAAGGAAGAGTACAGAGACAGGACATCATATGATCCCTTAATACCCCGAATGCAACCATCTGTGGCTTTAGCACTGTCTGAATCAGAAGTGGTGTCTTATTTTTAAAATAACAGTTCTCAGTTCTCTCTCTTTTATTCCACAAATTTGTCCAGTCACTTTTTTTTTAAGTCCATATAGACTTTTGGCATCTGCAGGGTACTACAGGAAATGGTCCTTGCTCAGTGCAGCTTCACTATGCATTGTGTGAAATGTGGTTTTGGTTCTTTTTTTTTAGTTTCCTATCTCTTAGTTTATATTTTTCTCATTTTAGTAGAAACAATTAGCTGTTGGTCTCTAGTTACCTTCTCTCTTCAACTCATGATTTTATATCTTTCCTCAGTCTTGTATTTTCCAAGCTGAGGCGTTTCAGTCTATTTGATTTTTCCACATTACTATTAATCTCTTTTTTCTGTTTTTTGAGCATTACTACATGCTTTTGGAGATGAGGAGACCAGGAGTTACACACAGTGGTCAAGATACAAGAGCAGTCAAAATAATAGTTTCCTTGCCATTATCCAGTTCTTTCCTTGTAATT
>NW_010335980.1:1798-2997 GCF_000700745.2 Antrostomus carolinensis
GCTGATTAGTTGTTTTGCTTTGTTAGGGAAGTGGGAAAGCAGACAAACTGAGTGCTGTTGAACGTTGTTCTGTTGAGCACTGAACAAACATTGAACACTGTTTTCACAGCATTAACTATATAGATTCCAGGACTGATTTTCTGACTGTTAACATCTACATCCATTAGATACTTCTATAGACAAAGATGGGATTTTTTTTCAGGGTTTATGTTATGGTTATCTACTTTAAATTTCCCCTGCCTATGCACTCGGGATTGTGAGGCTGTATGCAGATTCCCTCAGCCAGGTCTATTTTTACTACCCTCAGTAACTTAGAATTAACAGCATACTTCACCACCTTATTATTTATTTGTTTTCAGATCATTTATCATTAATTAATTAGCTTTTATTTCAGTTGTATGTCTGTGCAAAAACACCCTGAAGAAATATTTACACAATTCATTCAAAATGTAATGGGAAATATAGTTGTTCTCTAGTATCGTGTTTGTTGCCTGACAATGCTCTTCCTAGCAGATTCCAGGCCCCTGTCCTGAGGAGTTTACAATCTAATAATGAACAATTTCAGTATAAAGAAAACTTGATTTGAGTAGTTTAGCATCTATCATAAATTAGAAGAGCATTAACTAAATTTCTGCTTGTGACAGAATAATTTTTAGAATGAAGAAATAACTTTTCATTTACTATCCCTTAAACAAATACAGAAAAATATAAAGTGTTTCATTTAAATTTGAATGAATAAGTTAATTTCAGGGTAATGTAATTCTTTTGTCGTCTTCCAGTTTCACTAACAAAAGAAGATTAGTAGTTTAGTGATTTTGGTTGATTCTTAAGGTACTATATGATAGAATACCTGCACCTGTGTCACGGTGGCTATTGATACTATGGCCTCGACTTACAAACAAATGTCTTCAGTTGCTGTTTGGTAAGTTTCTAAATGAAAATCGGGCTACAATATTTCAAAATACTGAGTTACTGTTTTCATTGCCTATTCTCTGTTCTAAAAGAGAACAACTAGAAAGAACAGAGAATATAACCATGACTCTCTTCACTCATGGCTGTAATCTTGGCATCTTCTTTGGCCTGTTTCTCTCCTTTGACACACACATCCAGAACTTGTCTAAATCTTATCACATCCACTTGAATATTTCTAAGTTTTAATCATTCTCTTCTGTTTGCACTGCCCAATTTATATATATATA
>NW_010335981.1:0-231 GCF_000700745.2 Antrostomus carolinensis
CTCTCACACCGGCCCCTCGTGACCGTCCCCGGCGGCGGAAGCGGGTCCCGGTTTCGCGTGACGCGGCGCCCGGGGGGGTTCACATGACACCCCACACCCACAAAGCTCCTTTATTCCCGGTGACGCCACGTTGGGTGTCAACCCCACAACCTGGTGACGGCGGCACCGGGGAGCCCGGTGTCACCGGGATGGGGAAAACCCACCCAGGAGACCTGTGACACACCGTGGGGA
>NW_010335981.1:341-667 GCF_000700745.2 Antrostomus carolinensis
CCCGGTGGCACCGGGATGGGGACAACCCACCCATGAGATTTGTGACACACCCTGACACATGGTGGGGAGCCCGGTGTCACCAGGACGGGGACATCCCACCCGGGAGATCTGTGACACACCGTGGGGAGCCCGGTGTCACCAGGAGGGGGACAACCCACCCGGGAGATCCATGTCACACCCTGACACGCTGTGGGGAGCCCGGTGTCACCGGGACAGGGACAACCCACCCGGGAGATCCCCGACACACCCCAACACACCACAGGGAGCTCGGTGTCACCAGGATGGGGACAGACAGAACCTGCCCTGCGGATCCGTGTCACACCCTG